>NC_062221.1:43125286-43428316 GCF_902686445.1 Sciurus carolinensis
GACTACATTACCAGATCAAAAGATATGCACAAGTTGGGCACAGTGGCACACGCCTATAATCCCAGCAGGTTGGGAGGATGAAGCAGGAGGACCTCGAGTTCAAAGTCAGCCTCAGCAACTTGGCGAGGCCCTAAGAAACTCAGTGAAATCCTGTTGCTAAATAAAATACAAAAACAAGGGTTGGTGACGTGTCTCATCGGTTAAGTGCCCCTAAATCCAATCCCTGGTACCAAAAATAAAAAAAAAATAAAAAATATGCACAAAGATATGCAAAGTTTGTATGTATTTCATATAGACTATCAATCTATTCTTCTGGGGAATGCAGATTGGTTAATATGAATTTGATGGTCCCTGAAGGAAGCTGGTTAGAAAATCAGAAACTGATTCTGAGTTGCAAGTCATAAACACGGAGCAACCAGTGTTTGTTACTTGACCCCAGGGTTGGATGTGGGAATGAACCTAAAAGAAAGTGACAGGAATTAGGTAGATAGTAGAATATTTTAAGATCTCTTAATTAAAAAATAAAAATTCACTGCATTTATTTGTTCTCTAATTTTGACTTTGGCCCCTTGTTATAGTTTATATATGCAATGTCTCCCAAAATCTCATGTGTAAGACAACGCAAGAAAGTTTAGAGGTGAAGTGATTGAGTTCTGAACACCTTAACCTAATCAGTGCATTAATCCACTTGAATGGACTAACTGGGTGGTAACTGTAGGCAGGGAGGGTATGGTTGCAGGAGGTAGGTTACTGAGGGCCTGCCTTTGGGGTATATATATTTGTCCCTGATGAGCTGAGTTTAATCTTGCTCTGCTTCCTGGTGGCCATGTTCTGAGCTCTTTCCTCCACCACTCTCTTTTGCCATGATGTCCTGCATCATCTTCTGCCCAGAGCAAAGAAGCTGGTTGTCTATGGACTGAGACATCTGAAACCATGAGCCCCAAATAAACTTTTCCTCCTCTAAAATTGTTCCTTATTAGGTCTCTTGGTCACATTGGAGAAAAAGTTGACTAAAATACCTCTGGAATGTCTGTAAGATAGTGCTGGGTGATAGATAATCTAGTCTTTAAACTTTAATTTCTCTGACCAGTGTTCATGAGTAGTGGCTGAGTGCGTGATGAACAGGAACCCTCCCTTCCCCTGACACAAAGGCTCCTGTTCTTTGGGTCACATGTTAGTGCAACACCATGGACAGTCCATCAGCTTGATGAGGGGCAGGTTACAAGGGTTAGAGAGGGATCATAGTCCATCACAGGGTCCCCTACTTTTTAAAATGCAGGAAGTGGTTTGCTCATTATTAAGTATTGGAGTCCTTGAAGAAATAAAATTCTTTATGACAAACACCTGATAGTTCAAAAATGTATACTTCAGAAATTTAAAGGACAAATAGATCTTGGACCAGAGGTGAGGTAAAATATCCCAGATACCATGTAGAAAAAGTCAGCATATGCTTTTAAAAGATATTTATTAAGCAAATATTTGGTTATGGACACTCAAAGGAAGAAAAATCAATGCTGATTTCTAAGACAAGTACATGAGAGCTACAGTAAACTGTTCTTTAACATTTACAATGTTAGAAAGAAATGCAAAGCAAATACCATCAGTGACATTTGTGACATATTATGACAATACAAGTCAATCAAACAAGTACAGTATTAAATTCTATATAGATCTAGACTATACTACATATTAGTGAAACAAGAAGTTACACTGTTTGGCTATATTTACACCAGAAAACGTTTTCTAGAATACTTAACCTATATTGCTAAAAGTTTGTGTTTGTTTGTTTGGTCTAGGGATGTGTTTTGGATTTGAGATGTTAAAATACCACAAAATCTTTCAAACTGTTCTTCCCTGATACACTCTGACTGAGGAAGAAATAAATTCTTCTAGGAAAGAACATTTGAAAACATTTGGGCCCAACTTTTTGAGTATTTACATGAGGCATGAGTTTTGAGGGTGTTAATTGTTTTATCAGTTTTAAGGTTAGTTGGTAGTCTTTTGAGCAAAGATATATACAGTGCTACAACATTAAATATTAATTGGAATTCTAGTAAATAGTCAAACAATTAGGAGGGGAATAAACAAGACAGCTTTTTTTTTTTTTCCTTTAGGATGATAGTTCTGTCAATCAAAAGAGCTATCCTCCAGCATCCTGCTAGAATAAACGAAAAACTCAATAACAAGCCTCAGCCAAACTTTCCTCTTCACCTGCTTCAAATTTAAGATTATTGCCAGGGAATGACATGACTAAATTCATTTCACATGAATACATAAGAGATGTGACCTTAAAGCAGGGAATTTCTATCACAAAGCTGATGCTTTCTGTTGGTTTTGACTAGCAATTTATTTTCTGGATAAAAAATGTGTATGCTATCAATTCACTGAATTAATATTTGTTGTCAATCACTCAGACCCATTACAATTATATACATCCTGGCTAATGCTGCAATTTAAATTGCAAAAAACCATAGGAAACTCATTAGCTGATGAATCATGTTAGACATAGTTTTATCTTTTAATGACATTATTTACACTAGATACAAGATAGCTTTATTCTATTCATTTAGACATTCTGGTGAAAAAATTTTATATATGTAAATATGTATGTCACATTTTAAATATGTACACACTATTTTTTAAAAGACAAAAGAGTGTCTTCAGGCACCAGTCTTGCAAAAAATCTCACAGTTTTTTAAAATATTAAATTCAAGTATGAGGATAAATGGAAAAGAAAAAAATAACTGAAACTGTTAATGTTACACTAAAAATTGTAAATTGTGACGACTTCAGGTTCATAATAAAAGCACTTGCATGAAAAAACTGGTATTTGAAGTCAAATCCCATCACAAGAATCTTCATTACAACAAAAATTCACCATAGTGGTAGAATGCTTGTATTTAATTCCTAGCAACACACACACACACACACACACACACACACACACATAGACAAAGATGACTACTAAGATGGTTTTCAAGGTGTGACCAGGCACTAGAAGCATTTTAAAAATTCCATTACCACGCAACTTCCAAAGTTAAATAACTCATGGCAATGAATGTTTTCTTTAAAGCAATCATTAAAGAGTTCTTGCTCACATAACAGTCATTCTCTCTAATGAAAATGATCCAACCCTCGATTTTGAGATAGTGCAAGATGTGGTGACAGAAGCCTTATTGCTGTGAGAAAAGTGGAAAAATGGTCAGATTTTAAAAAGAAGCCAATTTCTTTGTTTTCCCTACATAAATGAAGAATGTTCCAAGTTTGATTATCACTAGCAGACACATTAATTGTGTCTACAAATTTTACTGGTTCACGTGGGAACAGTCCAGTTCAAATTTATTTGGGGTCAAATATGTAACACAGTGGAATAAAGAGCCCCTAGAAACTTTGGGGAGCCATTTAATACAGTATAACTGGAGATATTTACTTTGTAATTTAAAGATACTTATCAGTTACCAACTATAACAAAACTCTCAAGTGACTGTGAGCTCTCTCAAGATAAATAAAATCCTTGATTTATTAATTGTAGAAATTTAGAACATAGCAGGCACATAATAAATGTTTGTGAAAATTTTAGAAACAATTTTCTTCAAAATAATTTCCTCTTTTCCCTGAGTCTGAAATAATATGTGGAAAATAATAGGATATAATAATATAAAGCTACAAACAATAAAAGCAATGGTTGGAGAGGACAAATTAAAGATCCTTTTCTCTAAATGTATCTGCTGAGTTCCAAGATTGACCAGTGAAGGACTGTGGTGTCCTTGTTGCATAAACTATTCCCTAGAAGTGACTTATGCTAGGATGGGAGTCACAAACTCACAAGAAAAGGGGAAACCAGTGAATAGGTGAAGAAACTAATTGGAAGTGGGTTTGTTTTTCTCCAAAACAATCAACTATGAGATAGAGGGTAAGCTTCTCTGTTGTTTATTTCCTCTTTGGAATTTACTGAGCACTGCTTAGGATAATAATGCTGAATGTCCTAAAAATATCTCATGGATCTAATACATTTGTGTACTTTTTAAAAATATCAATGGGTTTCTAAGAATTAACTGAAAGATTAATTTGCTAAACTTCTGTATTTAGACCAAATTGATGGTCCAGTTTTAGTGTCCAAATGTATTTCAGAAATATTTCTCTAGAGAAATAATTCCAATTATGGTTGTATTTGATGTCACAAAAATAGTCAATCAATTATTTTGACATGGTAATCATTTCTTTGGGTGGGTGAAAAATAATCATGGTGGTCATTTCCCTAAATGACTTAATCAGTTCCATAGTTAAACCAATAACCTAAGGAGGGAGCTGTTTATATGACCACATTGCATGGGATAAGGGAAGAAATCATTTTCAGAATAACACATTTAATATGCAAAGAGTTGACTATACAGGGAGCAATGTTAATATAAATGAAAATTTTATCTTTATAACTGATACATACAAGATTTAGTTGAAGGTGTTGCCTTATTCATAATTATGATTAAGAGGGAAATCAGAAATTCCAATAAACATATCTATCAGATAAGCAGTGGAATGTAAAAAGCCAAACTAATTTGGAGACAGAACATGGCACAGACATTTTGAAATAAATGACTTCATGATTTTAAAAAGCTTTGACTATCAGCATGCAGTAGCATTTATGGGATTCTGAGTCTTTCACATGTGCCTGCCTTCACCATTTCAAAAATTTCAATCTTCATTACGTTTCCTATAAGCTTGCCAGTGTAAGTTATAATTATACTCTTATTCACAAACCAAAGCCTTAAGATGGGCTTAAGTATTTTTGTTAAGCCAAATAAGATGGTTTATGATTACCTGCAGTTCTTATAAAATTTCATTTCCTGAATATTAACACATACAATTAATCTTAAAATGTATCTTATATACCCTCTTACATTCCTTTTCCTTGGTTTTTGGTATGGTTTTCAGGATTTGTCACTCTAAATTCTACTATGCTAATTCACTAAATATACGTTCAGGGAAGGGGTACTTTTAAAAAACCTATTATGTAAGATTAGTGGTAATTTCAAATATATACCAGAGCTGCCTCCTTTAGTATGGTGACCTATAGCCACATTCAGCTTTTGAACACTTGAAATGTGCCTAGTATGACTGAAGAACTGAATTTTTAATTTTAACTTGCTTTAAAAACTTGGTGTTTTATGGCTATGGGAACACTTTGAAGATTATTTTGATAATTTAAGCTGTTGGATCTACTTTTCTCACCTGTAAGTTTGATGAAATCTAAATGCATCAACTATTACTGATGAAAACTTCATGTCCAATTGAAGTGGGCAGTGAGTGTGAAAACATGCTGACCTTCAAGGACTTCCTGTGACAAACAGAATGTAAATTTCTCATGAATCATTGTATAATGATTACTTATGTGACCTGCATTATGTTCCTCTTGGACAATACTGCTCTAGAACTTTATGAAAATTGCTAGTTTTTAAAGTCATGTTTTAAAATTTTAATTTTAGTGTCATTTTATTTAATCAAATAATTATGACCTTTATGAGATGCCCTGATTGCCCACTCTGCACCTCTTCCTTTCTCTGAATTGCAAGGCACCAGCTGCAGGAAGCAAATCATAGATGGGTGGGGGATATGTAGGAATAGCATGTGAGAACACTGGTGAGTGTATAATTAAATCAAACTGCTCATACCCTACAAATTCTCTTTTCTTTCCCCTAATTGTTTCCAGATCCAAGTGTCCCTAATTCCAAAACTGACCTCCAGCTTCCTCCCAAATTCCATTGTGCGATGGCTTCCAGAGTAGAATAATAAGCGATTACTATGCTCAGCAATGTGTCCATCATGTATTAATACTAGATTTTGTCCAGGCCCGGGAACTTTCATCCTTCAGAGTGGAGAGCTTCCTCTGGGAGAAGGATTCAAATCCCAGAAGTTTCAACACCGCCACCCGGTACTTCTTGGACATGATGTTGTACAGGATGGGGTTGATGGCTGCGCTGAGGTAGAAGAGGACAAAGGACACAAGGTTGCAGTACTGGCTGATCTGAGCAATATCCAGAGAGCCGGGCTCAAAGGATTTGGAAAATAAATACCTCCCCACGTGGAAGGGCAGCCAGCAGAGGATGAACGCAAACACCACTACAGCTGAAAGGACAATGGGAGAGAGAGATGTCAGTTCCAGAAATGTTACCGCAAATGACATTCTATTTTTAAAACTTAGTTGTTTTGCGTATGTATAAGGCGGACACTGAGAAACACTATGTACTGCTCTTGACGTGGAGAGATGCTGTGCCCTTTTTTCCCCCTCCTCCATTTTAACAAAGACTGACTGAACCAACAGTTCATGATTTCTACTGAGCTCCTGAGTCACTTCTAGTTAAGAGCTATTTGATTTTGTGATTGAGTTGACATATTGACTCAACTGAAGACAATTTTTTCATAGTAATCCATCATTTTTAATGTTTTAGATATGACACAAACATATATCAGGTAAGGTACTCAATCATAGCTGTGAAACAGAGTTTCCTGGGATTCCTTGGATATAATACAGACTTGCTATATTAAAATCTGTAGGAAGAACACCAGGGTACCTGCCTCTCCACTTCTCTCCTCCTCTCTCCCTAGATGAGGATTTACAATCTTGCCAATGTTGGTCTTGACCTTGAACCCTACCGAGTTCAAGTGATTTTTCCACCTCAGCCTCCCAATGGCTGGGACTGAAGGGGTGGGCCGCCGTGTTGTCCAGCTTGCTTATTTTTTTTTTTTTTTCAAGTTTTACAGAGGATTGATTTTTTTTTTTCTTATTTGCAGTACTGGGGATTGAAAACTCAGCTATATTGAAAACACTGAGCTATTCTCCAGCCCTTTTTTACAGGGTCTCCCTAAATTGCCCAGGCTCGCCTCAAACTTCTGCCTCCTTCTGCCTCTGCAAACAGGATTAAAAACCACTGAAATGTCTATGTCACCTACAATAGACCTAAGTAAGGTATAAAAGGTCATTAAACTAACCAATATTATCATCCATTCAAAACTTAATTTTCCTCATTTAAGATTTTCCCCAAGACTTCTAAACTTTTAGATTAAGTTTTAAAAATTCAGAAACAACAGGAAATTTTTTTTTCAGTCCTTGTACCACTTTAGTGATCCCTTCCAAATTGGCAAGGAAGAAGAAAATTAACACCAAGGATGCAACTGAGGGTTTTTAAAACTGCAGGAAATTACTAAACTTATTCTCAAAACTAAGTTCCATAGTAAAAACTTAACTGCCATAGCAACCTTGTGAATCTCCCAGGTGAGAGCTTGGAGTCCCCTGGAGGACATGAGCAGGTTTACAATCCATGATTCACATTGGGGGAATCACTGGTCTAGAAATAAAATCTGACATTCCTTAAATAAACTCTTATAATTTTAATATGCAGGATCTTGGGTTTATAAAATTGAAAATATGAAACCATCCTGGAATAACTTCTAAGAAGCATTAAATATGCCAATGATTATGAAATGGTGATTATAACATCCAACTAATATAATATCAGATGCTGGTTTTGAGAAAGCAAGTAGAATTGCCATTTTGCTTGGATATGGACACATTTCCATTTGGTACTTCACTTGTACCAAACACACATCCTTAAAGAGCTTGAACTCATGCAGTAAACATTCAGTACACCAGTTGTGACACTGCATCCAGATGTTCCCAGGGTCATTTAAGGGTAGTAAGTTCTGTCAGCTTTCACCATCTCCCTTCTGCTGTTGGAGCTCTGCCTGTCCTGGTTGACCCTACCTTACCCTAATTTATACCACCTGGACAGACAGGTAATCATGACAACAAACAAAAGGAGACCACAGCACTGATTGTCACTGATTTCCTTCCTTACAAAGTCGTATAAACAGCAGCAGGGTAACAGAGTTGACGTGATTACCCAAAATGAAAATGCAGGGCAGAAAACAAATCAGAAAATTGAAAGAAAAAAAAATGAATCATCTCTAACAAAATGATCCAAATGGATCATGTTTTTGGTTAAATTCACCACTGAATAGTTTCTGGATCCAATGCCTGCTTTCCTTAATGTAACTTTGATATCCGCAAATTCTATTTGAAGCAGGAAGCCTAACCTCAACCTTTTATGAAATATCTCGGTTTTGAAGCGTGTTTGGGGGCTGATACAAATTAGATTTTAGGGAACTACAAAGGTGGGTCATTCTCCATGAAGGAGAGAAAGAAGATACAAGAAGAAAGGACAGAGAGAGAGAGAGAGAGAGAGAGAGAGAGAGAGAGAGAGAGAGAGAGAGAGAGAGAGAGAGAGACCCAAAGAGTGTTCAAGACCACAATTACCTAAAGGGACAGTGCAGGGGGAGAAGGGGAAAAGGGTTGGAAGGATCGGGGAGTCAAGGAAAAGAGGGCGGGGAGATAATACTTGAGAGACATAGAGAGAAACAGACCCAGAGGAATGGGAGAGACTCTGGGAGAAATAGACTTGGGATCAGAGACAAGTGGGAAGGCACGCGGGGAGAGGAGAGGCCCCGGAGAGGAAGCCCGAGGGTGCCCCATACTCACCCAGCATTTTCACCGTTTGCTTGTGGTTCTGGTCTCTGAGCGAGGCGCCCACCGCCGCATCTCCGCGCCTCCTCCGCCACAGCTTCCTGCCGATGAGACTGTAGAGGACAGTGAGGCAAAAGACAGGCAGGAAGAAGAAGACGCTGGATACCCACACCATGACTGTGAGCAGTCCCGAGCGCACCGCGAACTCGGTGGCGCGGCACTCGTTGGTATCCCGAGGGTCGGTGCCATTCTCGTGCTCCACCCCTACTAACACAAAGATGGGCCCGGCGCTGCAGAAGGCCACAGCCCAGATGACCAAGATGACCAGCTTCACCCGGCCCTTGGTGACCACCACCTTCGCCCTCAGAGGGAAGCAGATAGCGAAGTAGCGCTCGACGCTCAGCGCTGTGATGGTGAGCACCGTGGCATAGGTGCAGCTCTCGCTGACGAACTGGAAGAGTTTGCAGAGCAGGTCACCAAAGTTCCAGGGCCGATATTGCCAGAGGCGGACGAGGTCGAGGGGCATGCAGAGGAAGATGAGCAGGTCGGAGAAAGCCATGCTGGACAGGTAGAGGTTGGTGGTAGTGCGCAGTTCCCGAAAGCGCGACACCACCAGCATGGTGAGCAGGTTGCCCGCGATGCCCACCACGAAGAGCCCCACACAGGTAGCTGTAACGCCCGCCAGCAGCGGCGCGGGGAAGAGCGGCAGTAGCTCGTCCACCAGGGAGTCGTTGCCGGGGGCAGCATCCCAGTCCAGGTCCGCCAGCGTGAGGTTGGGCTCCGGCTCCTCGCTTGGCGTCGCGTTCCACATGCTGTCGGCTCAGCTTCACCGGCACTGAGACGCAACTGAGCTGGGAGTCTGGACCAAGCTGGCCCGGGAGGAGGTCCCCTTAGGCACCGGAGAGTGCGAGGAAGAAGCGGCGGCGGGCGCGCAAGAAGGATGCTTGGAGAGGAAAGAGACGGGAGCGAAAAGCAGAAGTCCAGTGGGAAGGTGAGATAGGAAAGGAGAGGGAGAGAGTGTAAACCACTGCTCTCTCTAGCACCTCCCCTTTCCTCCACCCTCTTCTCCAAAGTCCCTCTCTCCCAACCTAGCCTCAGATCCGCGACCCGCGCTCACACACGTACCTATCACCGGAACAGCCTCGCTTGGCTTTCACGCTCTCCCTCCAGCTGCATCTCGCACTTCCCGCAGAGTCCAAGCGCGGGAGTTCCGCAGAGTCCGGGCTCTGCAAAGCTGGAGCGTGAGTCGCTCTCTCCCGAGTCTTGGGTGCTAGCGTGGCACGAAAGGACAAGTCATTCCAGGGGCGGGGATGAGAACTGCAACGAAGGAGGGGAGCATGCCTTTCAGTATCTGGGCCCCAAGTTCTTCCTCAACAAGAGTAGAGTTGACTGCACCTAGTGGGGAGAAAAAGTAAGTGTGCCCACCTCGGTTGAAAAATGGGTAGGGAAAAAAATGAAGGACCTCGTGGTTGTATTCGGATTAGAGGAGACAGGAGCGCACTTGGGAAGAGCCGTAGGCTGTCCTGGAACACACCATCTTGTTCAGGAAATGTGACTCCTTGTTCAAGGTCTGGAAGACCAGAGTTGGATCACCCATTAGGTTTGGACTTCTGAAGAGGGTAGGATCAAGATGGGTGAATAACGCTGTCCTGGATCCCAGTCTTTTTACACTCCTCCAACTTGGCGTTGGTACGGGCATGCAGTATGCGAAATCAACTTTGCCTAATGAAAACTAAGGAATGGTGGTAGAGGAAGGGAAGGAGCATCCGGGAAAGGAAGATGTAACTAATGGGCAGGAAGAGGAAGAGAAGAGGCTGTGAGACTGCACACGTCGAAGGTGCGCAGAGGTCAGCCATTTAGGTACTGTGTTTCCTTGGGCAAGGTCTTAACCTTCTGAGCTTAGGTTTTGTTTGTTTAATTGCGAAAATATTGTAAGGACCACTGGGAGAGGATTTCAAGTGTCTTATTAGGGACACATTAGGCACCCAATAAAAAAATACCAGCTGCTTTGATGCTACTGTGGTTGCTGTTCAGAAGCAGGAGCTGTACTCAGTGGAAATGGGTCGGAGGTCTCCCCTACACTCATGAGGTGACTCCCCTATACACAGCCTGTGCATCTATTGCATTGGGAATGACACTCGAAGACTTGAGACTGCAGGCGGCCTAGAACCTGATAGGCTCCTTCCTGCCTGCAGCCTGGGGAAAGTGTTCAGCACCGCGGCCAGCGGCCAGCCCCTTTCGCCGCGCAGCACCCCTGGGGACCTACTGTCTTGCCACCCGCACCTTCTTTAACGCCTTAGTCCTGCTCCGCTGAGCAGTGGGGAGGAGTCTCCTCCCAGGCACACTTGGGTAGTAAGCCACTGCCTTAACCAAACCTATCAGCGTTCATCAGCCCCTGATTTAAATAAAAATCCATTACCTGAGTATTGAGAGTTTTCAAGTACTGGAGTGTGCTCACACATGCCTTTGACAGATGGTTTGCAAGATTTCTATGATTCTGAGTCGTTGATGTTTGAAACCTAACACTGGATTGTGCATATGTGCACGAAAGATCCCACATTGTGAGGAACTGCAGGAGAGAAATTTGATACATACAATTGACTGGTGAATACACTACATGTAAGTGGCTTGGTTGCACTGCTGGGTTAAACACTTTGGACCAAATTGACTTTTATAAAAACTTTATTTCTAACTACTATTTAAGAAATGTTGCAATCAAGTGAAACCTTCAATTCCTAACAGGATTTTTAGAAAATTAATAATTTGCCTTACTAATCCCAGACCTATATTATCAGAAGTTTTATGTGTGTGAGCAGAGAAAGTATTTGATAAATCAAAATACTTTAAAAGTTATTGTCAAAGAACAAGAATCAGGAAAAGATTGTGAGACATACTTCTAGTCAGTGTTAAAGCTATGGCTGATAATGAGAAGAGAAAGAAGAAAAAACTCAAAAAACTATTGTGATAAGATGTTGTCATGATAACTAAAATAATCAGCTATTTAACTGAACTCAGCCATTTTCTAAAATGTGGATGAGTCTGTATTGTATTATCAAGAAGAAGCAGAAGGCACTATTGAAATTGATCTGTCTTTTCATAACACAAAATTATGATATAAAACATATAAAACTGTCTTTAAATATGTGCTAAGCATGGGAAATCACAAAATCAACAAGTTCTAGAAAATCCAGCATTTATACACTTAGAGTCTAGGGAGAAAATACAGTTATACAAGCAGCTGTAGTACAGTATTTGTAGGTACATTTAAAGAGATACATTGTTGGACTGGGGTTGTGGCTCAGTGGTACAGTGCTCGCCTAGCATGTGCAAGGCCCTGGGTTCGATCCTCAGCACCACATAAAAATAAAATAAAGGTATTGTGTCCACCTACAACTAAAAAAGTTAAAAAAAAAAAAAAGAGACACATTGTTTTGGCCCCTTGAAGCAATATAGTGCTTTCTGTAGACAGAGATAGGATACATATGTTTTTTTTCTTTAAAGAATAAGATTATGATGATGATGTAATAGGTGGTGATACTACAGATAAATCAAACACAGTCTAAACAAAACATCAAAATTAACATCACCACTGAGATGCCCAGGGAAGAGCAGTTTCCTTTATATAGCATCCTGGCTAGAAATGCAAAACTTTAAATACAAGAAAACATCAGACAAACTCAAAATGAGGAATGGTCTATTTTAAAATTTCTCAAAAAAGCTAGTGTTATATAAGACAAAGTAAAACTGAGAAAAATGTTCTAAAGAAGACATACAAATGGCCAAAAAACATATGAAAAAGTTTTCAACATCTTTAGCAATTAGGAAAATGCAAATCAAATAATTTCACTCCAATTGGAATAGCAGTCATCAAAAATTCAAATAATAGCAAGTGCTAGAGAGGATATGGGGGAAAGAACAACTTTACACTGTTGGTGGGATGGTAAATTAGCACAAGCACTATGCAAATCAATACAGAGCCTCCTCAAAAGACTAGGCATGGAACCACCATATGACACACCTATGCCATGCCCTGGTATTTATCCTGAGAAACTGAAGTCAGCATACTACAGTGACACATGCATACCCTTGTTTATAGCAGCACGGTAAACAATAACCAAACTGTGGAACCAGCCTAGGCATCTATCAATGGACCAATGAATAAAGAAAGGGTGGTATGTATATACAAAGGAGTTTTTTATATCCATAAACAAGAATAAAATTATGTCATTTACAGTAAAATGGATGGAAATTGAGAATAGTAAGTGAAGCACAATAAGCCAAACTTGAAAAGTCAATGTTCTTGTGTTTTCCCTCATATATGGAAGTTAGAAAGGAAAAAGGGAAAAAAAAGTTGGGGTAATCTCATGACAACAGAAGAGAAAACCAGGAGAATAGAGGAAGGGGACTAGGGGAGGAAGAGAGATATTGGGGAATGAAGTTACCAAATTATGTTGTTATAAGGTATGCATGTGCAAATACTTAACTCTGAATTCCACTATTATGTATAATTATAATATACTAATAAAATAGGAAAATAAGTTCCAACAACGCTCTTCACAGAATTAGAAAAACAATCTAAAATTCATATGGAACCACAAGAGACCCAGAATAGCAAAAAAAAACAAAAACAAAAAAAAAAACAAAAAAAAAACCAAAAACCAAGTTGGAAGTATCATGTTTGACTTCAAGACTTCAAGACGTACTAGAAAGTTACTGTGACCAAATCAACAGGTACTGGCATGAAAACCTCCACATAGACCAATGGAACAGAATAGAATACCTGGATATTAATCTACATATATACAGCCAACTAATGTTTCACCAAGGTGCCAAGAACATACATTGAAGAAAGGACAGTCCCTTCAATAAATGGTACTGGGAAAACTAGATATACATATATATGAATAAACTAGATCCCAACTTCCCTGTACAGAAAAATCAACTCAAATTAGGTTAAAGACCTAAGTGTAAGAACTGAAACTATTAAATCACTACAAGAAAACAGAGGAAATACTTCAAGACAGCATCAGTAGAGGCAAAGTTTCTTTGAATAGAATACCAAAGTCACAGGCAATAAGATAAAAACAGACAAATGGAATTAAATCAAAGTAAGAAGGTTCTGAGAAGCAAAGGAGACAACAGAGTGAAGAGACAATTGCAGGAGGGGAGAAAATTATTTGCCAACTATTCATCTGAAAGGAATTAATATCCAGATTACATAAGGAATTCCAAAAACTTAACACCAACCCCCACAGAGATAATTCAATTTGAGATGGGCTATAGATCTGAATAGACATTTGTCAAAAGAAAACATGCAAATGGGCAACAAGTATATAAAAAATGCTAAATACCACGAATCATCAAGGAAACAAAAATTAAAAAAAAATTAAAAAATGATGGTTAAGTGAACTAAGCCAGACTAGAAAGACAAAAGCCACATATTCTCACTCATTTTTGGAAACAAAAAAGTTATTCTCATAGAACGGAGTGGAATAGAAGTCACTAGAACTGGGAAGGTCAGGGGTGGGGGATCAGATGGAAAGAGATTAGATAAAGGGACCCAAAGCACAGGAGGAATCGGTTCTGGTTTTCTGTAACACAGTAGAGTAATGATTGGTTGCAACAATCTAGGATATGTTTCAAAATAATAAGAAAAGGACAAAAATTCCCAACACATATAAATAAATGATTCATGTTTGGGGAGATGGAATTACTATCTTGATTTGATCATTGCATTTTATTTTGAGTGAAATTAAGCATTTTTTTATAGTTAAGGGCCATTTGTCCTTCCTTAAAAATGTGAACTGCTGGTTTAAGAATTTTGCCATTTTTCTGCTTTTTTCTGTTTTTTTAGAAGAACTTTTGGTGTTGTGGCGCTATCCCTTTGGGATAATATAAATTGAAAATATTCTAATATGCTGCTCACTTGTCTTTTCAACTTTGCCTTGGGGTTTTTCCTTTTCAATTTTGTTTATGAGTTTTTGTCATGCAAAATTTTAAAATTTATGTGTCACTAAATTGCCATTCTTTTTTGATATTGCTCCTGGATTTGGAATCATATTTATAAAGGCTTTTGCCATTGCCAAGTTATAAAGACATTTATCTGTGTTTTGTTCTATTTTGAAGTTTTACTTTTTAAACATTTATATTTCTGAATTCATTTGCAATTGATCTCAGTACATGAAATGAAGTATGGATCCAATTTATTTTTTTTCCAACTGGTTATTCAGTTGTTTCAATATCATTTATTTAAAAATGTATTTTTCACTAATAATTTGAGGTCTGACATCAAATTCCTATATGTATTTTCAGAGCCCATTCTCAACAGTTACATGCTCCATTTGTGCCATTCAATGAATTACATACTCCCATGGACTATTTCTTCTGTTAAACTGTAATTGTATTTTCATATTATTCTTAAAATTTTCACTTGTTGATCTTATTTCCTGTATTAATTAGGACTAGGATTGAATATATACATCAGGAACTCTACAGTAGAGACTGAAATAAGATAAAAGTTTATAGATTTCTTTTCTTCTAAAAGAAATCAGAATATGGAATATTCAGGGCTGATAAGAGAAACTGAAGCTCACTTTGCCTCTCTGCTCCACCATTCTCTGTGAAAGACTTCCAATAGCAAGGTTGCTGTGTGGCTCAAGATTTATTTTGGGGCTCCAGTCATCCAAATGAATTCCAGGCAAGAAGTTGGTGAGGAGGGAAAAAAGGATTTCTTAAGTCCTACTCAAAACCCTCACATATATTACATTGACCAACCCCTTTTTCAAGAGAGATTAGAAAATGAACTTTTATAAAGGATAGAAATGTTATCATTCCCAGGGTTCTGAACTCGGATAAACAAGTTATAGTCTTTGCCATGTTTCCTCAGACAGACCACAAATACATTGAAAGCAAAGGTATTTTTTTTCTTCTTTGTATGACCCATAAGACCTAGTGCAGTGTCTTTGCAAATCATAGCACCTAAAATAACACATTTACTAATTTGATTAAATTAGCATTTCATTTAAAATCACATGTGTAAACATAGGACATGTGAAAAGGCTCATAGGAAATGTATGGGCTTGTGTGTGCCTTTAATGAAACACATTGTTTAATTTAAGGTTCCCTTCAAGCTTCATACATAACATACTAGTATGTTTGGCTCCATTGCTTTTACTCTTTCTACCATATCTTGTAGCCTTATTTAAATAATATCATGCGCATATTTCAAAAAAGAAATACACATCACTCTTTCCATACTAGCAAGCTGTAAAAATTCAGATTTAATATCAAGTACATCAATAGAGGAGTAAAAAAATTATATTTCTAGAAAAATTTTAATCTTAGCATTCAGGTACTTTAAAAAGTTTTTAAATTAGTAAATGTGATATATTATCATGAGTGGATCACACTGAAAAATCAAATAATTACACAGTTTAGAAATTTAAAAATCTTTATGATTTTCTATTTAGAGAAGTAACATGTAGTTCTTAGAAACTCAGCATGCACAAGTCCCTGGGTTCGATCCCCAGCACCGCAAAAAAAAACAAAAAACAAAAAACCAACCAACCAACCAACCAACCAACAAACAAACAAACAAAAAACAGAAACAGAAACTCAGCATGTTAGGAGATCCCTGACACTTTTCTCTTCCTGACTTTTCCTATAGGTATTCCAGTGGGACTTCCCATATTTCCATAGATACTCATCAACTAGTCTTATGTCTGATGTTAAGCATTGTTATTTTTAACCTAGTTATTTAAAATTGAATTAATACAAGAATATATGCATATATATACACCCATATATGTTATCATTTCAAATAATTCTACAAGACTTTTTAAACCATAAGGACTGGTTTATGCATTATTGTGACATACTGCATTAACTGACATACTGTTAGGAAGAAGAGTTTATAGTTGTATAAACTATACAATCCTTGTATCACCTATATATGGGTCCCCCCTCCACACACACGACTTCCTCTCCCTTCATCTTCCAATGCAAAAAATACTGTAATTTTAGTTGAAATTCATCTTCAATATTAACATTTTAAGTTGATGTAGATAATGGTAAACCCAAACAGCATAGTATTCTATGATAACATTCTCCTTTCTTCAAATACTTTTTGTTTTCCTTGGTGTTATAACTGTCTCATTGAATGGGCTGCCTAGTTTCTATGTCACTCTCACTTATCTCCCTCCCCAATATTCTGACACAAAAGATTATTTTAAGAATTTGCTCTGTTTCATAGAGGCAACACCTCTGGGGATCCCCACTCTCCTACTCCAATTTGGACTAATGTTTTCTGGGCATGCTATACAGATCACTGTTCAAGTTCCCCATCATTATGTTGGGTAATTCCTTTACCTGGCACCTTTGCCTGGCTGGGTATTGGATCTTTTTCTTTCTTGGTTTGCCTTCTGTTAGAAGAAGCACATTCTTCAATAACTTCCTGAGAAAAAGTATATGGAGGTAAAGTTGTAGGACCTTTTACTTCATATATATCATTATTCTATCATAATAATTTATTGAGAGTCTATTTATCGTCTTTGTCTATTTGCACTGCTAAAAGAGAGTAACTAGACTGGGTGACTTACAAGCAACAGAAACTTATGTCTTACAGTTCTGGAGGATAGACTCTCATATCAAGGCAAATTGGATGTCAGGTGAGAATTCACTTTCTGATTCAGAGATAGTTATCTTCTCACTGTATCCTCCATGGTGGGAGAGATGTGGAAATTCTCTGGGATCTTTTCTGCAAGGGTCCTATCCCATACGTGAAGGCTCTATTGTCATGACCTATTCACCTACCTGGCTCCACCGTCTAATACTCTCACAATGGGTCAGGGGGAGTCACGATTTCAAAATATGAATTATGAGAGGGGGACACACAAACATTCAGTCTAAAAAGTCATGTACACGTACGACTACATGACTGGTGTGATTCCACATCATGTATAACCAGAAGAATGAGAAATTATACTCTATATATGTATGATGTGTCAAAGTGCATTCTACTGTCATGTATAACTAATTAGAACAAACAAAAATGGGGAAAAAAGAGTCATGGAATTTTAGTTTAAACATAATTTTGCCACGGAATTTTAGAGGAATTGCTCCATGAAATTTTTCTGTAAAATTTTTGAAATAAATAAAATTTTAGATGAAGTAGCCAGGTGTTTTAGTCAGCTTTTTCGCTGCTGTGACTAAATGACCTGACCAGAACAATTGTAGAAGATGAAAGGTTTATTTGTGAACTCACGGTTTCAGAGGTCTTCATTCATAGAAGGCAGGTTCCGTCCCTTGGGGCTCGAGGTGAGGGTGAACATCATGGCAGGAGAGTGTGACAGAGGGAAACAGCTCACATCATGGTAATCCGGAAGCAGCAAGAGAGTCCCACTCATCAGATACAAATATATACCCAAAGCCACTCATCAACTCCCATCTCCAGCCACACCCTCCTACTTCAGTTACCACTCAGTAAATCACTATTAGGGGATTAAATCACGGATTGGGTTAAGACTCTTACAACCCTAGTTGAAGAGTCTGAAGCTCCTTGCATTGTCTTACACGTGAGCTTTTGGGGAATACCTCGCATCCACCCATAACACCAGGGAAGATGACTTTTGAATACAGCTTTGAAGAATGTGTGGATATTGAAGAGCAGAGGGATCAGTATCCCAGGCAGAGGGAACAACAAAGTACAAAGGTTCTGATGGAGGTCAGTAGCTTTGTATTATGTCAGCTTAGATAAACTAATTTCAAACAGCCACGTGTGATTCTTGGCTAGGACTGGTCACAACAGAAATTCACCCAATATTGGAAAGTTGAAAGTGAAGAAGCAGTCATTTTGTGCTCAAAACATTCATGTAGGGTCAGGTGCTGTTGCTGCCATGCAGTGGCTTGTTCACCTCTGTTGACACCAGGCAGCACAGGACCACAGCTCTTCCAGGTCTTAATGGCTGTCTTCCTTCAATTTCTCCAGCACCTGAGCTGTTTAGTTCCATGAGAAATGGCACTAACTTCTGTAAGTCACCAACAGCATGGAAACCAGGGTTTTGAGGTGACGCTTGACCCCTTTGGGTTCTGAAGATAGTTGTGGATTCCAGTTCATCATCAGTTCCAGTACCTCCCCAAGAGGTTGTACAGATCTTCCCCATTTTATGTCTGTTTTTTCTTCCCAACTTCTTGCCATGCTGGCTTCAGAAATAGCATCATGTATAAAGGCAAAGCCATTTGTAAACTACAAAACCAATTACGTCAACTGCATAAGGTCTAATACCTAAAATTAATCTCTCATTCTAAATCACTACTAGTGGTTCTGTTTCTTTGATCAAACCCTTACATGATAGCATGATAGTGACTGACTTGATAAAGGAACAGCAAGGATGTCAATATGGCTGTAACAGAGTGACTGGGAAAATGGCAAGATGAGTCAAGAGGGGTAATGGGACCACATGGTGAAGGGTTTTTTTTTTGTGGGGGGGTGGGCACCAGGGATTAAACTCAGGGACACTGGACCACTGAGCCACATCCCCAGCCCTATTTTGTAATTTTTTCATTTAGAGACAGGGTCTCACTGAGTTGCTTAGTGCCTCACCATTGCTGAGTCTTTCCTTGAACCACCCTCCTGCCTCAGCCTCCCGAGTTGCTGGGATTATAGGCGTGTGCCACCATGCTCAGCATGGCAGTAAAGGTTCTTGATGTTCACAGTTAGGATTCTGATTTTGTACTCCGATTGATGTGAAAAGTCACTGGAGGATTTGAGGCAAGAGAGTGACATAATCTGACTTATACTGTAATATTATTGTGACGGCTGTTTAGAGAAAGACTGAAAGGAAGTAAGGGTAGAGTTAGGGAGGCCTTTTTGGAAGGCTTTTTAGGAAGCCAATTTATTAATATGGGCATGATGTGATGAGAAATGTCAGTGACTTGGACCAGAGTGGAGACACAGTTTAATTTTGCACTTCTGAAAGGTAGAGCCTATATACTGTGCTTATGTACCAGGTATAAATGTCTCTCAACCTGTGTAACTGAAAATATGAAATTGCCAGTAACTGATATGGGATAGATGTGAGGTGGAAAAGGTTTTGAAAGAATGATTCAGAGCCTAATTTAATATATTAAATTGGAGACATATCTGAAATTTAAGTAGAAAACTTGAGAAGGCCCTTAGGTATTAACTAGTATGGAGTTCAGGGCTGGAGATAATATTTGGGAGTGATCAGATATAGGTAGTGTTTGAAATCAGGAGGTCAGTAGACATAACCTTGGAATTGAATATAGCTAGAAAAGAGAAATCCAAAATTCTTGAGATTTGTGGCTCTCTAACATTTAGAGGTCAGAGGCATGAGAAGGAACTCATAAGTGGTTGTTGGAGAACTAAAACCAAGAGAGGTTTTTTTGTTTGTTTGTTTGTTTTCAGTACTGGGGATAGAACACGGAGCTGCTCTACCACTGAGCTACATCCCCAGCCCTTTTAATTTAATTTAATTTTTATTTTGAGACATGGACTCATTGAGTTTCCCATGGACTCATTGAGTTTCCCAGACTCATTGTGAGCCTCCTGCCTCAGCATCCAGAGTCCCTAGGATTTCAGATGTGTATCTTCACACCTGGTGAGAGCATGGAGTTCTAAAAGGCAATGAAGAAAATATAGCAAGGAAGAAAGAGTGATCGATTATATCATGTTCTGCTATGGGTCAAGTAAGATGAGAACTGATGATCTTGGTGGCATGTTGGGGGCAAACCTATTTGGTTCAAGTGAGTACGGGAGTAGATTATGGAAACAGTGGGCATTGGTGGAGTGCTTGCCTTGCAAGCACAAGGGCCTACGTTCAACCCCTAGTACTGCAAAATTAAAAAAAAAAAATCTTATTACAAAGGGAAGGAGATCAATAGGGGGTAACAGGGTAATATCTAGAAGAGGGTATGGGATTGAGGGGGTTCTTGTTCCAAAGGTGTGAGAAATAACTGGTTTGTATGCTGTTGAGAATAATATGCTATAAAGGAGAAAGTTAATGGTGTGGTAGAAATGAAGAATGACTGAAGCCATGTTCCTGTGAAGAGCTGGATCTAGAAGGGTCAGGTTTAGGGGGACAATGGCTAATTCATCCCAAGAGGCAGAAGAAAATAAAGATACATGGGCATAGATGTGGACAGATAGGGAAGTGATGATTGTTAGGCTTGTGGGAATGTCCCTTGATCTCTTCAGCTTCATCAGTAACACAAGGAGCTGAGAAGGTGGGGCAGGGCACGTTGGAGATTGAAAGAGAGAGACTCAGTGTGAAATGGTTATCTGGGAGAGTGGTGGGGACGGGAGTGGGTCATGTTGTCTGATTGCTGGGCAGCAGTAAGAGCCCACTCCAGGTTAATGACCATGAATTTAAAATAGCGCCAGTTAAAATGGCTATTTTCTCATTTTTATGTCAGCTACACTTGTGCAGAAATGAAATGGAAGGAAAGTTTTATTTAACCAGGGTTGTGATTTTGCACAGAACAGATGGGAAAGTACAGAAGGGACGCAGACATTGAGGTTCTATCCAAGGAACTAATTGGGATAATTGACTATTGAGATCAAACTGGAGGAAAGAACAGAAGACAGGGGGAGGGGAAGGGACTGAAAAAGATGGTTAGGTCAGTGGACTTTTCTTTATTTCCAAGTGTCTCAGATGAGTATTGGTGAGGATCTCTTCCAATTTCATTGTGCTTGATGCTCTTTTGGTTTCCAATTGATTTTTTGCAGTTCCAGGAACTTGATTGAATTACTTCTTTGTTGTTTGTCTTCCTCTCCACTTTCTCTAGTCTTTTGAGACTGTTTATTCATATATTGGACTTCCTAATGGGTCATCTGCTCTTTTCTTTCTGGTTCATGAATGCAATATCATTACACAGTACTCTGGAAGTGTTATTTGTAATATTTTTTGTCTCTGTTTTTTCCTTCTGTTAATTTTAGTGTCAGGGATCAAGCCAAGGGCACTATGCATGCTGGGCAAGTGTTCTTCCACTGAGCAACATTCCCAGGCTTTTTTTTTTTTTTTCCAGTATAATGAAATCCTATATACCCATCTTTAAGTTTCAACTGTTATCAATATTTTGCCAATTTGTTTCTTTTACTGTGTCAACATTTGCAAATATACTTTAAATACATCATTTCATTGAATTGCAATTACAGTATTTTGACAAACAGGTTCTCTAAATGTTAAAGGGTGAGTTAGAAGGTTGTGTTAGGGTACTGCCTCTCCATTGGACCCTTGCTTCCTTCTAATCTGTCCTGCCTTTACTCTTTCATTTTTCTGCTTTTGCAACTTGGATTTCATGCTTTATTATTTTAATAGCACTCTTAATAATATTCAAAGCTCTCTGAACTGCTTTTTTTCTCTGGCAAGCCCTCGACCTGGAAATTTACTACGTTTTCTTAGTCAACTCATTTCCTGTCATTCTCAGCCAGCAACCTTAAAAGAAATACACATTTCTCAAACTTCCATCCATGCTTCCTACCTTCCTGTTCATAATCAGCAGAAAACTTTGCCTGTTATTTTGGAAATGGAAGTCATAAGACATGAACTCTCACGTCTTCCCAAATGCAAATTTAGTTTCTCTTATGCTTAGTTACCACTTGAGTACCTCAGTGCTAGTTTTTTCTATCACCCTTTTCAAAAAAAAAATTATTTATTTTTATTTTTACAAACTACATTTTGATTCGTTGTACACAAATGGGCACAACTTTTCATTTCTATGATTGTGGTTGTACATGATGTAGGATCACACCATCCATATAATCATACATGTACATAGGGTAATGATGTCTGTCTCAATCCACCATTTTTCCTTCCCCTGCCCCTGTCCCCCTGCTCATTTCCCTCTACACAATCCAAAGTTCCTCCATTCTTCTCTTACCACTCCCCTTATGTATCATCGTCCACTTATCAGAGAAAACATTCAGCCTTCGGTTTTTTGGGATTGGCTTATTTCACTTAGCATGATATTCTCCAATTCCATCCATTTACCTGCCACCCTTATTTAAAGGAACTCTTTCTTTTCCTTTGTTTGGAATGCATCTTCTACTTCCCCTAATACTTTGTTTCCTATTATGTTTTCTTTTATACCCCAAAACTTTCTCTCTCTCTCTCTCTCTCTCTCTCAATTGGATCCTTCCCACCCGCTTTTAAATATGCTTGAGACTCTCTGACTTGACAAGCCACCCATTCTTCCTTCCCTCACTCTGCATCTGTTCCTCCTCCCCCCTGCTGCTGTGAAACCTGCTGAACCCCAGCCTGTTCTAATCTCACCTGACCCCCTCTTGCCCCGCCACTGCTGCCCATGTCACCATAGGCTCTTCTGCTGCTCATTTTTCTTGGTTCTCATCACATGTCACTGCTACAACACTGTGGACCTTCATTTCTGAAACAACCTCTTTTGACTTTTGTGACCTGGCACTGTTCTGCTTTTTATTTTAACTTCCTACTTCTCCACTGAGTCCTACTCTCACTTTTTAAAGACTTATTTTTTAAATTCACTCTTTAAATATTAGTCCCTTAAAGTTTATTCCTAAGTTCTCTTTTCTGTGTCAAATGTTCTCATTTATGCCCTCAGTTCCTTTACGACCTCTTTTCAGACGTGTCTTAACTTTATAGCTTTTCTGAGCTCAAAATAATAGAGACTTCACCATCTTCATTTGTGTACCTCAACAGAATCTAAAATCAACACATCCCAAACAATTTGTGATCTGGGTGGATCATAAAATCACCTTTTTTCCAAGCTGAGCTATGGCCTTAGGATGTGTCTGCTACCTCAGTGATGACACCATCATCCATCCAGTTGTGCAAGCTACAGACCAAGGGGTCATCTTTTCTACCTTCTCTCCTTCTTCCCTGTTACTCATATTTAATTTATCATCCATACCTCGTAACTGGTACCCTCCACCTCCTGGGAACCCTGACAATCCAGTCTTCACATTGTAGGCAGGGCAAATTCGATCATGTCATCCTCCCAACTGCTGAAATGGACTAACACCTGTCAGTTGTTCTCTATTACTTTTATAGAAAACAACAACAACAACAACAACAACAAAATCTTAAGATGACCTCTAAGAGATGACCTAAACGAACACTGGCTTGGCCGTAGTTTTATTTCTGGCCTTACTGCACAACATACTGACCACTTAGTTTTTTGGAAGGACCATGCTTCTTCTTGTTCTTAGTTCTGGGCTTCCTCCCTCTAGAAAGTGCTACTAACCTTCCTACCCCAACTCTTCCTCTGCTAGGTTAACATTTCTGTATCACTCAGATCTTACCTTAGCCATCACTTTCCCATGGAAACCTTCTCTTACCATCTGTGTCAAGTAAGTACATGTTTTCCATGCTACTATTTTACTTGTGTGGTTCTTTGATTAATGTCTATCTTGTATAATAACCTTTGCAAGAATTCCCAGCCTCTGAATAGTGCCTCCCACACAGTATTTTCTCAGTACATGTTTGCTGAAGGACTCAATAAGTGCTTTATGCTTTATTTCTATAAATTCAATATGGTAGTTTAACCTTTAAGAAAGATTGTGACTTATTCTCTAATCACACTGAAACTGCAAAAGAATATAATTCAATGGCCTATGTAAAAGAATCTTAAGAGAAACTTTTATGAAGCTGTTAGACCTTTGCAATTTTAGACTACATTTTCACACGTTCAGTGAAGTCAATCACATAGTCATTTAAATATGTGGTCACTTTCAAAACCAATACCTTCTTAGGCCTAAATACTAGTTCATTTAAAATTATGTGATCTGAATATCCAAATTATTCTGAATCATTTGTGGACTCACCATTATGTCAAGCAATTGACACCATCATTCCAATTTTCAGTTGATGGCTGACTTAGAACATAGTCAAGGGGATACAAACTTCATTTATTTTGTAGCCTTTTTTGTTTTATTTATTATATTTTTGTTTTTCAAATTTTGTTTTTCAGAAGTACTGGAGATTGAACTTAGGACCTTCCACTTGCTAGGAAGCCTCCACCACTGAGCTACACTACACCCCCAGTCCTTAAACTTTGTGTAAGTTTAAACTTCATGTGACCATCCATACAATGTGGCAGATGCAAATCAAGGAAGAATTTATCAAACAAATATTAAATAACTCAAACAATTGCCAGGAAGGTAGAAAGCCAGGCCTTGAAAATAGGCTGAGGAATGCGGACTGGGCAGCAGGGAACACTGTGGCCAAAACCAGGCCCTGGAATCTGGTTGGGAAGGGCATCACTGCTCATGTCACCCCCACCTGGCACCACTGACTGACCCCTGGGCAGCCCCTGGCTGCAGCCCTTGTTACCTTGTTGACAACAGGTTCTTTAGTGACCCAATTTGTACAGGTTGTAGATTCCTTGCATAAACTCTGGAGTAGGGGTATCTTATTTATTAAATCTGTCTTTTGCCCATATTCCAGCTACAAGAAAGTTCGGTAGATTTGGTCCCTGGGCTTCCAGGATGGGAGGAGAGCTTTCCTTCCTATAGCAGTGCAGATGGGGGTAGAGTCCCTCTAATTCAAGAGGGAATTTAAATAATTTTTAAAAATGAAGTAGCAAAAGGGGAACTAGCACATTATGTTTCAATCATGCAAAGAAATATTATGTGATCATTAAAATACTTTTGACTGGTACTTAATAACATAGACAATATTTGATTAAAAATCATATGGAAATTTATATACAACATGATCCCAATAACTTATGTATTCATCAATATATACTACATATTATGTATCATTATTCATCATTTTGTATCATTATTTACCTTTATATATCCAGTCATTTGGACACTTAGGTTACTTTCATCTTTGGCTATTAAGAATAATGTTACTTTGAAACTGGTATACAAATATCTGTTCTAATCCCTGCTTTCAGTTCTTTCAGGTATATAGTCAGAAGCAACATTGCTGGATCATATGGTAATTCTATTCAAAAATTTTAGGAGTCACCATATGATTTTCCACAGTGGTATAATTTTACATTCCCACCAGCAGTATACAAGGGTTCACATTTATCCACAACCTCTCCAACACTTGTTATTTTATGTTATTGTTTTTTCTTTTTTAAAACAATGGCTATCCTAATGTATGTGAAAAAAAATATTTCCTTGTGGTTTGGGTTTGCGTATCCACAATGACCTGCGATATGGACCATCTTTTCATGTGCTTATCGGTCATTCATATATCTTTTTTGGAGAAATTTCTGTTCAAGGTCTTTAATCTTTTTTGTCCCCCCCCCACTCCCCTGTACTGAAGATTGAACCCAGGAGCATTCCACCTCTGAGGTATGACCCAGTCCCTTTGAGACCGAGCCTTGCTAAGTTGCTGAGACTAGCCTGGAACTTATGAACTTATGATCCTCGTACCTCAGCCTCCTGAGTCACTGGGATTAGAGGTGTGAACCATCTTGCCTGGTTTCCTTTCCCATTTCTTAACCAAGTTGTTTATTTGTTTGTTTTTGTTATTGCATTGTTCCTTTGATTCTTGAGATAAAGTTTTTTTTCTTACCAATTCATCTTCTAATGACTTTGAAAACATTAGAAAATAAATGCAAAAAAAAGTTAGTAAAAAAGTAGTATTTTATTTTAGAGGATACAATCATTACATCTGGTTCTACATAAGCAAGGCAGTTTCACAACGCCTCAACAGATGGTGCCCAACGAATGAGCTTCGCTGATAGAGTTATAACAAATTCCATCAAATTAAAAATCCCACTTAGCAGATGCCTCCAACAGTTGGTGTCCTCTCTGAGACTAATCTGTAGCAGAGACATTGTCCTTTTAGTATTTTTCATTCTTAGTGTATTTGGGTCTTTGAAACTTGAGATTTCCTGCAAAATACTACATGGGTATTTTGGTGGTAGTTTTGTTTCAGGAGAGCGGAGGGGTAAAACAATGGAGAAATAAAGTTATTTCATCACAGACAAGAAGACACAACAGAGGATGGGTTGATATTAATAAGCAGAAAAGATTTGCCAATGGAACATGTGTGTTTGAATTTCTTTATAAAAAAGAATGATGTATCCTAAGACTCTATTGAGATAGATTGTAACATATATATCAATTTTATTGGAAGTTAGTGTTTAAAATTGTCTTTATCTCACCAAGATCACTAAAATAGAACTGTGCTAAAAGTTCTTAAAATTACTATCATCAAATTTTCTAAAAGCCAGTAGCTATTTATTAGAATGTCTAAAAAATATAAACAAATTTGAGCAATTCAATTCTATTGTATGAAAATACTATTCAATATGAGATTGAGATGGTCTAACAAAATATTTCATTTCATGAAGTCTCCCCAAGTGCATTAACAACCAGAATTTTTCCTTCGTACAGTTCATGGAACATTCCTTATGAGAAGGCTAATGAGAAAAGATAACACAGGATTGGAAGCAGTGCAGAGGAATGCAAATAAAAGCACCCAGGCTACACTGCCTACTGGATTTTCTGTCTCTGGAGAACTTATCACATTTCAAGCTCATCATGTCAAAAACAAATATATTACCTCTAACTTGTTGGGTGGTGAGACAGGGCCTTGCTGAGCAACTCTGGAGGCTGAAGCAGGAGGATTACAAGTTCCAATGGCCAATATCCTAACATCATCTCTTATCTCCAGTCTTAATTGTAGTCATCCAAGTCCAGCCCCTCACTTAATAGTCATGCAGATGACAAATTCTTCTTAGCGGAGTTAACCACAGAAGTCTGGCAAGACTAAACATCTTTAAATCTTGTTTTCATCTATATCCTTCTGATATAAACCATTTTAAATAGTTCATGCTTTACTCTCACATTGAGTCTTAGATTTTGGCCTTCTTGAGTCCTCATAACTTGGCCTTACCTTTCATACCCAACAGTTGCCGTCTCTGTCCTACAGGCCCCTTCGCTCGCCATTTTTTCTGCCTGCTGCCACCTCTTGCCTCGGGCCTCTGCATCCACATCCTAACTATGGGGGTCGGGATCAATTTGCTGTTTTCAACTCCTGTGGTACTGAGTTTGAACTTCTCAGTTTACTTCATGATTGATTACACACTGTTCCTATGATTTGATACCCGTGTGTCATCATCTTTTCAATTATGTTATCTGTTCCTTGAAGGTAGTTTCAGCATTTCAAGGGGAATCCGATCAGTTCACATGGCTTTTCCCCATTTCCACTGCGAATGCCCAAGACCCTCACTAGAACTGCTGTGTTAGCCAAGGGACTGGTTCATTCTGCTTGTTGCCCAACCCATCTGCCATCCTGAAGCCAGTAATCTTTTGAAAATGCAAATCTAATGTCAACACTCCTTTATTTAAAATCCTTCAATGGCGTCACTGTTCTTAGGCCCACAATGGCTGGCACGTTTTCCCAGGATCTCCTGGACAATACATTTCCTGAGAACACAGATTTCAACCCAGAAGCCTCTTCTTACTGTGCAATCCAGACCCTGACTCAGTTCTTCCCAGGCTGGGTCAGATTTCCCTGCTGGCCACTATTTGTATTTTTTTCTTTCCCACTGTTAATTTTGTCCCATTTATGTGATTATTTAATATCTGTCTCCCTTACTAGGGCGTAACCCTTACGTGAACAAAGTTCAAGTCTTTTTAGAAATCATCTAGGACTTAATAGAGACTTAATAAATATTTGTTAAATAATTGAATGCACTTTTTATATTAAGGGAGCCTGTCCAAACCTAAAGCTGCTCTTCAGATCTCAGGGACACTGCCCCCCAACCCAGAACAATGTGAGAATTCAAAGCACTTGACTCTTGTATACCGAATCCTGCTTTATTCATACGTAAGTGGTTTACATGAATTATACAATATAAATATACTTGTAGCTTCAGAAGGTACAAAGAGAAGATATCCTCTCTTTGATTTCATCTGCAAAATCTAAGACACATATTTACTTAGGAAAAACCCTACATAAATCAAAAACTATGTAAAATTTTAAACATAGGCTACATCCCTTCACTGCAGGATGAATTTCACTGATCATTACAGACTACAAATTCATGTTAAGCTATAATATTGGCAATGCTTTGATCACAGGCAGACATCCTCTGTTACACGGTTATATAATAGAGCTGGGTATGCAAAGTATATTTAAAATTGCTGGAGCCATGATGTGCTGGGAAATGTTCAACAACCAGATCTTCAGGGGAAATAAGCCAAAAGCTTCAATTTGAAATGCTTGCAATTTCTGAGTTAACCACTTCCACTGTGGTCAATTTCACACCACCAAGGTGGTTACTGAGGGCAGCCTTGAAAAGCAAGCTGACGCGGCCTCATGCAAGTGCACGACGTCACTTGCTGGAGCACTATGCAAGCAGCATAATTCTATTAGAAGAAATGACTTGACTTTACGTAGTATCTTGCATAGATTAGTTTCCTTCAGTTTAGAAAAATCTACAGAGGAATGGGTAAAATAGATCTAATTATACAACTATGCTAAGATGAATAATAAAATTAAAAGGTACTACTTTCAGAAGGTAGTTTTAAGTAAACAACAGGAAGTACTGACGTTAAGCACTGACTAGATCAGGATGGGCACACTTTTTCTGTAAAAGACCAGATTAAAAAATACTGGGGACTTGACAGTCCTACACTCAACTCTGTCACTGAAGCATGAGAGCTGCCATCAATAATCCATTAAGAAATGGACAGAATGGGTTCCAATGAGACTTCACAACCATGTGGTGGTTCAGATCAGTTTGACTCCTGATCTAAACTAGAGTTATAGAGGTAAGAAGAAATTGGTTACCTTACTCTCATGCTAACAAATTTGCAATCAGAATTCTCACATCTTGCATGTTTACTAAGCAAATCCTCCAAGCAGAGACTGATCCAAGCATGAACAATGACCCTACTCTGGTCAGTGAAACAGGAGCAGAAGTATTTTGGGGGAAGTCTGGGGAAGGTTCTTCTGTTCTCAATGGGCAATTGCTGGTCTGTCCCTTTTAGGCAATGTCTTGAATGGCTGTGGTAACTGGAGTCAGTACCAGCCTGAGGATAAAACCAATACTGAAGAAGGTAGGACCCAGGTATGGAAAGAGCCTGAATCCTGCCCTACCTCTGGACTACCTGTGATAACAGATCAGTTTTCCTATTGCACAGTGTTAAGGAGGTCTGAGGCAGTTGTAGGGGTAGGGGTATCAGGGAACCCAGGAGACCAAAGAAAACCAATCATTCGCTGACAGCTAAATCCTAGTGGCGGCTTGCAACCGCCTGTCAATTAACGGAGTCCCCAGCCAACTCCAGGGAAACACTTAAACCCTCAAACCTTCCCCGACCTATCCTGGACTACAAAACCCCGCCCAGCAGGGCCAGGATGCGACTTCCCCAGCCCTTCACTCTGGCGAGCTGGCAAATCTCGCCTGAGAGCCTAGCTCAATAAAGCTTTGTTCAGGCGGTTTTGGTCTGACTCCTTTTTGGCTACCGGCTTCCGCTCTTACACATAGCCCATCAGCAACAGGTTTTCTGTAAATTGAAGCTGAAAGTGTCCTAACTGACTCAATTATATTTTCTCCAAAATTTATTTTAGTTACAAATAAAAAGGAACCACTGGCTTCTCCACAGAGGGAACTTCTTATCTCTTTTAAGAGACATATTTAGAGTATTTAGTCTTTCTATGAAAAATCACTAGAGTTTAGGCTACCATATCAAAGCAGGAGAAAAGGGTCCAGTTTTGCCTTGAATTTATTCTCTTCCCACAAAGTAAATATCCTAAAAGTACCAACCCTGCTTTGAGAACCAATTCCTTTTAGGCTATTCCTCTGACTCAACATGGCAGACACTGTTGACCTCCTGTCCTGCAGCTCTTTTGCCCACTCATCTTTCCTGCAATTTGAATTTTGATTTTGTTCAGCTACCAGGAGATTGCATACTTTGGAAAAGGCTGGACCTTTGCCCAGCCCCGGGGAGGATCATCTTGATTAATCTAAGCCAATCATGGAAATACCATTTTCCTTGCCAGTGCATGACTAAGGAAGGGGCATGTCTATTATTCTGAGCTGAGGCTATGGAGGAGTTTTTCTCAGTCACAAAAAGGATAAAAGGGAGCCTTTGTAAGGGAGCATGTTGTAAAGTACTTGAAGCTCCTACAGCCCTCCTGCAGACCTGTGATCAGAAGCCAACGGGATGAGCCAAGGGCAGCAGAAGTGAGGAGACCCTGCTTCAGCGATGGCAGGACCCCTGGCATGATTCAGTCTGGAATAACCTGCTTAGGCCATTTATGCTATAAGTGGCGGTTGAATTGGATCTTATATTCAGTACAACTGGAATAGACAGGTTAAGAGGAAACAGGGCTGTGTTTCTACACAGTGAGCCCTCTCTGAGGTAGTCTATGTCCCATGCACTGGTAAATGACTTTATGGACTTCATTAAAGGTTGCATGGCTACAGACTTACTTCAAAACATTAAGCAAACTTAATGAATGAGACAGGATGTTTTGCAAATTTGGGCAAATTTAAATTTGTATATACTTTAGGTGGTAGATTGTTAAATCAATTCATCAATATAAAACTTGAACCAAGAATTACAGTAAAATAATCAAGTGTCTTAATAAATTTAGAAAATTTATGAGATAATTTGACTTTTTATCGTGGTTTTACTCAGATTATCTGGTAGTTTGGTGTTATTGAACTCAGTATTCTTTAATTATCAAGGCAAAACATGAGACTCAGTTTTAGGTAAAGTGATTTGCTCTTTGTACTCCATCTTCACAAGCAGACAACATTTAAAGTTTGTTAAAAAGCTTCTGATGTTATATCTATTTTCTTTTACCATTGAAAATGAAATATTTGTTTATTCCTTTTTTGTTTGTATACATTTTAGATCCCTCAAAATGTGGTGACAATGACTTTACATTATATTATTACAAATAATAATACAGTTAATTGTTATTATTGTAAGGGATAGAGAAAACCATTCTGTATGTACTCCAACAAATAATAAACTATTTACATTTATTTTAGAGGTAATTCATGGAAGATCAAAGAGAATATAGTATGTTTTTATGTTTATTTGATTTAGTTCTTTAGTGAAACAGTTTATGAAAGGGCATATAATCATATTCTTATAAAGTTAAATAGAATACTTAGTTTTTACCAAGATAATATAAACATATCATCTCTATATTTTTAGTGTTAAAGAAAACTTGATCTAGAAAATATGAGCAAATTAATGAGAGGGAGGACTCAGCTACCATCTTTCTAATGAAGTCACTGTTCATTTTTAAGTACAAGTAATCACTATACCAATTTTCGCTTTGAAGATTTTTTTTGTCAGTGCAACCTGGGAGAGGAAATGAACTCACACTGACTTTTGATTCTGCCACCCATCCCCATCCCTTCATGCATCCTATTCTTTAGTCCTTTGTGTTAAAAAATTTAAACCATCATTTTAAGTACAGAAGGAAACAAAAAAGCTCTCTCTCATATTCCTATCATGAATATGCCACTCACCTCAAAGAAAATAGTACAAAATTGCCATAATGAGCTAGTTACTGCTTTTCTGTTCTCCAAGTTTCTTGCTCATTCAAAATTATAGGGGAAAAAAATACCCTCCCATAACAAATAGTGAACATTTTTTTTTTTTGAGAACTATCACGTTATCGCTTCTTTTAATTCTACTCATAACCCCGTGAAGAACATAAAACATATTCAAAATTTTAATTTTGGATGAGATGGTGACTAGCACATGCACCCTTCTGACCTAGTTCTTACCTCAGCACAGGTCATGTCCCAGGTGAGAAGGAGGGACTGATGGATATCAGCCATACTCAGAAATGAACATGAGAGTATGACTCAGAGTGACAGAGGGTGCTGGGGTCTGTGGTGGGGGAACAGCATTGGGGAATGCAGACGGGGGTGGGAGATCACAGAGGATCACAGAGGAGGGATGGTTTGGAAGAGTTCTCTCACAGGGTGCACAGAAGAGGCCTCCATGAATTTGAAATAATCAACATCATAGGAGATATATCCTCTGACTTCAATCAATTAATTAGAAGTCAAAACCAAAAACAATCACTTAAATATTTCATGTGTCTCACAATTAAGGGTTTTTTTTTTTTTATCTAACCCTTAACTTCAAGAGAAAATCATAAGACAGGTGATGTAAAATTTAGCACTTTTTGATAATGAAAATAATATAGGTCAAAATGTACAATGAACAGTTAAAGTAATACTTAGGAAAGATTATGGAGTTGAATTGATTTGCCATTAAAAAAGTATTATGTTGAAACAAATTAGTTAACAATTCATTTCAAGAAGATAGAATAAGTCATAGAAAAAAGCGATCAGGAGAAAAAATGTGGATAAGGGGGGAAAAAACCATGATGTACAGAACAGAACCAAAATCTTGTTTTAAAATGACTAATGAGGCAAATACACTTATGACCAAAAGAAACAAAGTAAAATGAGAGGAGATTCAAATAAGTAAAACAATATTCTCTGAATCTCAAACAGTTAGTTAATAGTTATAATGATTGAAACCAGTGGGATCTGGTTATGTGCTTTGTGAATAAAATCAGTTTCATGTGTGAGGCTCTTCACCAAACCTCTCTATATCTAGCTCTCACTTCCAAGATTATATTTTAATTATCAATAAAATCCATGATCCTTATTATTATTTTAGAACAAAAGCAGTCCCTAAAATAGGAAACATTCCAAGGTGGGTGTGGTGGCTCATTCCTGTAATTCCAGCTACTCAGGAGGCTGAGGCCACTCAAGACCTAACTTGGAGGCCAATCTGTGCATCTTAGTGAGACTCTGTCTCAAAATGAAAAGGCCTGGGCATGTAGCTCAGAGGTAGAGCGCTCCTGGTTCCAGTCCCCAGGACTGAAAAAATAAAAATCAATGCATGAACAAACAAATAAATACATAATATAAATAAATAAAAAGAAAATCCCAAGGAAGAAAAGCTTTGTATAAAAGAAGTTCTTGAAGTACTAAGGCAAGTGGACTAGGGTGAATAAAATTCCAGTTAGTAAACAGAGTCATCTACTGAGGGAAGAGCTCTAGGTATTTAGTCCTGGGGGCTCAGGTTACTAAACATCTTGCAGTAAGCACAGCCCAAGACCAAGAATAACCTGTCTAACACATCAGTAGGTTGCCACTGAGGACAAATTAGACAATGACCCAGAAGTCCCACTGTTTGCTTCCTGATCTAGGCTTTTCCCACTGCATTACTATCTTTATGAGGAAACATGATTTTATAGAAAGAACTCCTATCGCTGCTGATGGGCAGTGGGGAATTGGAGGAGGAAACGAATATTTCCAGAGCTAGTTTGCCTAAAGAAGAACATACAGAATGTACAAGTCAGTAAAATTACAGGCAAGGAAACTAATATTTATTTGCCTACTACCTCTTATATCAGGTCACAGGTCAGTAGCTTTACATATGTTTGCTGATTATTTTCAAATGATATCAATTTTAAGAAAGTTCTGTCTTTGGCTTTTAGGCTTCACTCCTTCCCCACACCTATCCCCTTTGCTGGCTTTTGGAATTAGTTCCCACATAACCTTCTAGGAGAGGTGAATATAAAGATTGGAATTGCTTTTGCTTTCTTTTGGATATCAGATTGTACTCATTTGAATGTGACATGAAGACTGAAATTGTACATCATGATATTAGTTGAGTGATACATGTTAACTCATTTAATTCTTACAACACTAAGAAGTAGATAATTATCTTTCTCATTTTATAAATGAGGAAATCAAGGCTCAGAGAAAGGTATATGATGTTTTGCCCAAACTACTTGGATTTTAAGTGGCAAAACGAGTTTCTAACACACATATAATGCCAAAGTATATGCTAGTACATTGCACTAAACTATTTTCAAAGAAATAATATTAAAGGATTTTGCTTTTGGTCAGGGGAATAGGTGTCCTAGAAGCAGGTTGCATTCATGGCTGTGTTGCTAGAGCTTATGCTATGACTGTTTGTGAATTCTGTTCCAGAATTACATTAAAACTCCCATCTCACTAACCTCTTGCTTCTATTTCGATAAATTCCATCCCAACACTTGAACTGCAGAATCATACAAACCTAAGGTCAAGACCTGGACTCTTTCACCTACTAGTTCTGTGACCTCAGCTAATGAACCTTAAAACTTCAGTCATAGAGTTTGGGGGGGAATTAAGTGAACATTCAAATAAGAGTACCTAGAATAGAGCAAACTCAATAAATGGCTACTCTTCTAGATCATTATCTCCTTAGCAGCAAAGTCGCCCTCACCCAGAAGGCTGCCTGAGAGCAAACAGCACCACACCCAGGCCACTCACAGCTTCCCAGTCCTGTGGGAGCTTCCTGGGGGAGGAGGAGGAGGAGGGGAGGCAGAGCAGATCCCCTCAGTCCCTTCATCTGCACAATGGACACAGTGGAGTGTGCTCCGATGTCTCTCACTCTCCATCCACTGTCTTGGCTCTCCACAAGGGAGGGATGGAGAGCCAGAAGAGGGTGAACTACAGACAGTAGCACAGGGAGTCTGTAGGAAAGGGGAAGATCTACAAGAAGGGCAGGAGCCAAATCACCAGCTTCTCAATTTACCTCAAGGGTTCCCTCCTCTCCCTTCACAGAGCAGTTAGTTGGGAACAAATTGAATTTAACAAGTTGAATCAAATGCTTCATGCAGGAAAAAAACTCAACAACTTACTTTTTCAGGAATATCCTGATGAATCTCCTTTAAAAATACTCTTTTGCAAAATCTTGAGTTAATCTGTTTGGTCAACTTGAGGGTTTTGTACATTGATTTTTCACAAAACCTGAGCCCCTTTTTCTACTTATGTATCTTAAGGTCATGATTAGTTTTGACATTGTTGTGACTTTCTAAGAATGGATGGGATCTGAAGGGACCTCTGCATAAAAGCAATTAAAATTAAGTTTTAAAACCAGAGGTCTTGATTTTCTTCTCTCTCTCGCTCTCTTACACACAACTTATTGAATGCTTAGAACTTGTCAGGCAGAGAGAGCTTGGCACAGCATGCCTCTATCCTAGTGGCTCTGGAGGATGAGGCAGGAGGATCACAAGTTCAAAGCCAACCTCAGCAACTTAGCGAGGCCCTAAGCAACTTAGAAAATAAATTTAAAACCTGGGGATGTGGCTCAGTGCTTAAGCGCCCCTGGATTCAATCCCTGCTACCAAGAAACAAAACAGAACAACAACAACAACAAACTTGCTAGGCAGTGTCTCGGCATTTCAAATATATTAATCATTTTTCTGCAACCCCCCTGCAACGTGAGTTCTGCTATTGTCCCCATTTAAATGAGCAAGGCACTGAAGACTGAGAAATTGGACAGACCACAGACCTCTGGGAAGGCGTGCACACCTAGCTGTGCCCTGGAGCTCATAAGAACTCAGTAGGGTGCATATTTGATAGAATGCCCAGCGGCCCTGATTACTTATGGTCCAGATGTAAATCACTCCACTTTTGTTTTAATCAGAGAGTTTAAAGCTCTTATTCTCTCTCACCGTTAAATTACTTTGGGCTTTGAGGAAATTAAGGGAACCTCGCCACCTGGTGGCTACTCCTGGGGTGTGACAATAAGGTGGCCCCTTGTGAATAAAAAGCTTAGGTCTTGCTCCTTAAGCTTGCCAAGACGTCACCTGTCTGTCCAGCAGCTGTGCTCCTCAAGTACCAGTGTGTTTTAAAACCACAAGGTCTAGCCTGATCATTAGAGAGGAAGAACTTTCACAATTCTTCAAGTTTGATTGGACAAAGTCTAGCAACGAAGGCCAGAACTCCCCGGACATTATTTCTTATTCAAAGAGATCAGCATTTATGCCCTTTCAGAATGGATTCACAGTTGGTCAGAAAATTGTTGTTACAGAATATTCACTTCATAGTTGCTGCCCATGTCTTGGTCTTTAGTTTTTGAAGCAAAGGAAGGAACGTGCAGGCATTCCTTGTTTAAACAATTCATGAAATTAAAATGTTGTATGTGAATTGAATTTTTGAGCATCTAATCATCATGATTATCTGGGTATGCCATTTTCTTAAATATTTAATTCATAAATCACTGCTTTTAAAATTTTGATGAACATGTATCAGAATCAGTTGTGGAAATTAAACTACAAACACAAAAAAATCCCTGGGCCTGCTCCAGAGATTCTGGTCTGGTATGTTTGTGGTGAAATCCCAGCATCAGCATTTTAAAATACTGATAAGCGGAGACCTTGGGGTAACCACTTCCCCTACACTACCTTTGCTGACCATAAGGAAAACAGCAGATAAAGAAACTTGACCGTTGACAGAAAGATGAGATAGTGTTTCACTCATTGGCAAACAAGAAGAAAAGTCGTAAATCTTCCCCTCTGGTGGTGATGTGGGGACCATGGTATGCCACTCTCTGCTGCTGAGACTTTGAACTGCTGCAAAAGATTTAAAAAGTACTCAGTTATTTTTAACCTCCAAAATGTCAAGGCTGGGGGGTATAGTTCAGTGGCAGAATGTGTGCTTAGCATGTGCGAGGCTGTGGGTTCAACTCCTAGCACCACAACATACACACACACACAAAGATAAATTGGACTGCCAATTTAGGACCCAGAATATAAGGATCAACGACAGGGAGTTTATTTTAGCATTGTTTGTAGTAACGAACAACAAAGAAGAGCCTAATGATGGAATTTTATGATCATGCTTTTAATAGAATTTTATATATTCCTAAAAAAAAGAACTGATTAAATCTGTATATATTGTTTTGGAAAGGGATCTATATATCATATATACTATTAACTCAATGAGTTGTTGAGGTTTCTTTTTTTTTTTTTTTGGTGATCCTTGGGATTGAACACAGACAGAGCTCCTGCATGCTAAGTGATCACTCTGCCGCTGAAGGACATCTCCAATTCTTTCTATTAAATTAAATTAATTAATTAATTTGGTACCAGGGGTTGAACCAAAAGGTGCTTAACCACTGAGCCACATCCCCAGCCCTTTTTAAAATTTTTTATTTGAGACAGTGTCTCACTAAGTTGCTTCAGGCTTCTCTAAGTTGCTGAGGCTGACTTTGAACTTGTGATCCTCCTGCCTCAGTCACTTGAGCCTGAGGGATTACAGGTATGCACTCCACGCCCCTCTATTTTATTTTTGAGTCAGGGTCTAAATTGCCCAGGCTGGCCTTGAACTCCCAATTCTCCTGCCTTAGCCTCCTGGGTAGCTGAGATTATAGATCTGTGCCACTGAGCCCAGCAAGTCGCTGAGTTTTATACACCTATGTGCATGTGTACACATACATGTGTATATATTTCCCACTTACTAAAATGAAAAACTAATTGGGAGTAAGGAGAAAGATGTGAAAGAATATGTCATTTTAACATTGGATCCTTCTGGGGGAGGGGTGCGGAGGAGTAAATGATTTTAAGTTTTTCTTCATAAAATTTTGAATTTTTATTAATCACAAAGATCAAAAATTTATTTTGTGATTTATAAGACATGATAAAACTTTAAAAATAGAATTTTAATTTGACAATATTAATTCTGCCTATCCAAGAACATGGGAAATCTTTTCATCTTCTAGGGTTTTCTTCAATTTCTTTCTTTAGTGTTCTGTAGTTTTCATTGTAGAGGTTTTTCTCCTCTTTTGTTAGTTTGATTCCCAAGCATTTTTTTTTTTTTGAGGGTATTATGAATGGAGTGGTTTCCCTAATTTCTCTATCAGAGGATTCATCACTTATGAATAGAAATGCATTAGATTTATGTGTATTGATTTTATATCCTGCTACTTCGCTGAATTCATTTATTGGTTCTAGAAGTTTTCTAGTGGAGTTTTTTGGATCCTCTAAATATAGAATCATGTCATCAGCAAATAGTGACAACTTGAGTTCTTTTCCTATTTGTATCCCTTTAATTTCTTTGGTCTGTCTAATTGCTCTGGCAAGTGTTTCAAGGATGATGTTGAATAGAAGTGATGAAAGAGGGTATCCCTGTCTTATTCTAGTTTTTAGAGGGAATACTTTCAGTTTTTCTCCATTAAGAATGATGTTGGCCATGGGCTTAGCATAGGTAGCATTTACAATGTTGAGGTATATTCCTACTATTCCTATATTTTCTAGTGTTTTAAGCATGAAGGTGTGCTGTATTTTATCAAATGCTTTCTCAGCATCTATTGAAATAATCATATGATTCTTAACTTTAAGTCTAATTATGTGATGAATTACACTTATTGATTTCCAGATGTTGAACCAACCTTGACTCCCTGGGATAAACCCCACTTGATCATGGTGCACTATATTTTTAATATATTTTTGTATGCGATTTGCCAGTATTTTGTTAAGGATTTTTGCATCTATGTTCATCAGGGATATTGGTCTAAAGTTTTCTTTCCTTGATGAGTCTTTGTCTGGTTTTGATATCAGAGTGATACTAGCTTCATAGAATGAGTTTGGAAGGGTTCCCTCCTTTTATAATTAATCTTGTCAAAATGGTCATTCTACCAAAGGTACTATACAGATTCAATACAATTCCAGTTAAAATCCCAATGACATTCCTCATAGAAATAGAGAAAGCAATCATGAACTTCATCTGGAAGAACAAGAGACCTCAAATAGCCAAAACAATCATGAGCAGGAAAAGTGAAACAGGAGGTATCACAATACCAGACCTTAAACTATACTACAAAGCAATAGTAACAAAAACAACATGGTTTCGGCACCAAAATAGGCAGGTCAATGGTACAGAATAAAAGACACAGAGACGAACCCACATAAATACAGTCACCTCATACTAGACAAAGGAGTCAAAAACATACAATGGAGAAAAGATACCCTGTTCAACAAATGGTGCTGGGAAAATTGGAAATCCATATGCAGTAAAATAAAATTAAACCCCTCTCTCTCATCCTGCACAAAACTCAACTCAAAATGGATCAAGGACTTAGGAATTAGACCAGAGACCCTGTACCAAATAGAAGACAAAATAGGCCCAAATCTTCATCATGTTTGCTTAGGATCAGACTTCCTTAACAAGACTCCCAAAGCACAAGAAATCAAAGCAAGAATCAATAAATGGAATGGACTCAAACTAAAAAGCTTTTTCTCAGCAAAGGATACAATCAATAATGTGAAAAGAGAACCTACAGAGTGGGAGAAAATCTTTTCCACACCCACTTCAGATAGAGCACTAATCTCCAGAATTTATAAAGAACTTACAAAACTTCACACCCAAAATACAAAAAACCCAATCAATAAATGGGCCAAGGAACTAGACAGACACTTTACAGAAGAAGACATACGGGTGATTAATAAATATATGAAAAAGTGTTCAACAGCTCTAGTAATTAGAGAAATGCAAATTAAAACCACCCTAAGATTTCATCTTACTCCAATTAGAAAGCTATTATCAAGAACACACACAATAATAGATGTTGGTGTGGATGTGGGGAAAAAGGCACACTTTTGCATTGCTGGTGGAGTTGCAAATTGGTGCAGCCACTCTGGAAAGCATTATGGAGTTCCCTCAGAAAACTTGGAATGGACCCACCTTTTGACCCAGTTATCCCACTCCTTGGTTTATACCCAAAGAACTTAAAATCAGCATACTATAGTAACACAGCCACATCAATGTTTATAGCAGCTCAGTTCACAATAGCTAGATTGTGGAATCAACCTAGATGCCTTTCAACAGATGAATGGATAAAGAAACCATAGTATATATACACAATGTAATATTATTCAGTCATAAAGAAGAATAATATTATAGCATTTGCAAACAAATGGATGGAGTTGGAGAATATCATGCTAAGTGAAATAAGCCAATCCCAAAAATCCAAAGGCTGGATGTTTTCCCTGATAAGTAGATTATAATATATAATGAGGGTGAGGGAGGTGGGGAGTGAGGAGAGAATGGAGGAACTTTAGATTATGTAGAAGGAAATGAGAGGGAGGGGGGTATGAAAAAATCATAGAATGAGACAGACATCATTACCCTATGTATGTGTATGATTACACAAATGGTATGAATCTACATTATGTACAACCATAGAAAGGAAATGATGTACTGCATTTGTGTACAATGAATCAAAATGCAGTCCATAAAAAATAAAGAAATAAATAATTAAAAAAAAAACCCTTTAAAAATATTGATGGGGCAAAGAGTAATACATTTCCCCCAAAATTGCTAGTTTAGCATGATTTCCAACATCATTTGCATATGGTTTAAATTGTAAAATCGTAACATATGGTTAAGGTGTTAAAATGATGCTGAGCCTTACCAGATCCTCAGATCCTCTCGTGAAATCTCAATGCATCCACTCCCTTCACCCTGTAATTGTGCATCCCTCATCCTTGTGATTTTCTTTATAAATTCATCATACATAAGTATCCCTGAATAATTAGTGCTTTAAAAAGGTTTCTGAACTTTGCATGAATAGAGTAATTTTACTTTTGAGTAAAGACCTGTTGGAATTGAAGGAAAAAGTCATGTAGATGTTTGGAGGAAGAACTTCCTAGGAAGAGAGAAACGGAAGTTAAAAACAAACAAACAAAAAACATGGATGAGCTGGGTGCTGTGGCCCATGCCTATAATTCCAATGGCTGGGGAGGCTGAGGCAGGAGGACCGTGCGTTCAAACCAGCCTCAGCAACAGTGAGGCACTAAGCAACTCAGTGAGACCCTGTCTCTAATAAAATACAAAATAGGGCTGCGGATGTGGCTCAGTGGTCGGGTGCCCCCCAAAACAAAACAAAACAAAACAAAAACCATGGGTGGAGAATGCCTGCTTATTGGTGGAACAGCAAAGAACCCAGGGTTGCTGGAGGGCAGTGAGGGAGGGGGAAGTTTCAGGGGAGTGGGTCCAGAAAGGGAAAGTCAGCACATCACCAAGGGGCTTACATATCGCCAGGAGGATTTTGGAAAACTCATTTGTAAGTTCAAAGGCACGATTTTCACCTTGTAGGAGAAAGGAATCCGTGGAAAGGGGTTGAGCAGAGGAATGACATGACGGGTTTTAACAGGAGCCACCTGGCTAAGATTTGACTGCACAGGACAAAAACGGGGAGAAGGTTGCAAGGTATTGCTGTAACCAGGTGAGAGAAGCCGGCAGCTCTGATCATGATGAAGGCAGTGGAAATGGTGAATTGAGGGCCCAGAGAATTTACAAAGGGATTATATTTGGGGCACGAGTGAAAAAAGAAGTCAAGGGTGATGCCAAGATTTTGCTGAAGGAACTGGAAGATTGAGATTGTCAGGACAGATGAGACTCAAGGAGAAGCAGATTTCAGAGGCCATGCCAGAAGCTGATTTTTGGACACATTAACCTTGAAAGCCTTGCTAGAAATACAAGGGTAGCAATAGGTAGGTTGTGGAAGAACCTAGATGCCCTTCAATTGACGAATGGATAAAGAAACTGTGGTATATATACACAGTAGAATATTACTCAGCCATAAAGAAAAATAAAATTATGGCATTTGTGGGTAAATGAATGAAGTTGGAAAATATCATGCTAAGTGAAATAGGCCAAGCCCAAAACACCGAAGGCCAAATGTTTTCTCTAAGTGCATGACAATATATAATGAGGGGGGTAGTGGCAGGGGAAAGAGAAGAATGAAGGAACTTTGGATGGTATAGAGGAAAATGGGGTGGAAGTGGGTGGAGGACAGAAAGATAGTAGAATGAAACAGACAGTGTTACCCTATGTATATGTATGATTACATGAATGGTGTGAATCTACATTGTGTATAACCATAGAAATGAAAAGTTGTACCCCATTTGTGTACAAAGAATCAAAATGCAGTCTGTAAAAATAAAAAAGATTTTAATAAAATAAAAAAATTTAAAAAAAATACAAAATACAAGTGAAGAAGTACAGCAGGTGGCAGGATTGTTGCTGAAATCTTGGTCCCTGTGATACCGCCGTTTACTGGTGACAAGTTCTGCTTCCTCAAATGTTGAAGTTTAAACATTAGAGAAGCACGCCAAGGCAAGCGGGTTTTATTTAAAGGTAATAATATGAACTTCTTCTGGGAGGGAGAAGGGGGTCATAGCTGATATGAAGTGAGTGCACCCTACATCTTTTATAGGTTAAGGTCTCTTGTTCTCCAGTTCTCTCCCCTCATATCTCTCCTTCCTGCCTATGTGACTTGGCCTAGTTTTGCAGGTGAGATGCAAAGTGAGAAACAAATGGGGAGTGCCAAAGTGATTCAGCCAGGCAAGGGCCCAGGGGGCATTAATTAGCAGCTCCTTGCTTGCAGTCCTTGATAAGGGCAGGTAAATTTGGTAATCAATGGGCTCCAGAGATCCTTGACATTCCATTCTCCCAGGGGCAGTCTCCAACTTCCAGAGGCAGATGGCTTTCATGGCCTGCATTTCCTTGATTTGACCTGATCCCCTATTTCTGCACTAACTACCTGTCCCCAGTTCTGGCTTCACTTGTCCTTGATGTCAATCCAATAACAAGGACACAGTTTTGAGAAAAAAGAAAAGGAAGGTTTATTATTTTGCTAGCAAAGGAGAAACACAGGGACTCCTGTCCCAAAGGCTGTGATTCTTCCTGTAACAGGGGTTCACTTGATGTGTTGACTATATCCCTTGTCACTTTGAATCTTACATGTTTTTTTCTTTTTTCCCAACCTTTTCCCTGATCTTCTCCCTAAACATCTCCTCCCCATCCTCTTTTCCCTGATCTTCTCCTTCCTGAGCTCTCCTTCCTAATTTCATTTTCTCTGAATCACCTCTTTCAAAGCCCCCTGTTCCTGCTGATGGGCAGAATCACAGCCTCTGGTACAGGAGTCCCTGTGTTTCTCCTTTGCTAGCAAAGCAATAAATTGTCTTTCTCCTTTTTCTCAAATCTGGGTCTTTGTTATGGAATTGGCAACAGGGACAAGGATCCAGCTTTTAGACTTTCAGCAACATCCCAGTCAGCAGGAACAGGGGGCTTTTAAAGAGGTGATTCATAATGGGGGGTGGGAGGGGGGCAAGAATGGAGGAAGGAGGGACTATATAGAGGGAAAAGAGGGATGGGAGGGGTCGGGGGGAGGAAAAAATAACAGAATGAGTCAAAAACTATTACCCTAGGTAAAGGTATGATTACACAAATGGTATGCCTCTACTCCATGTACAGAGAAACAAGATGTATCCCATTTGTTTACAATAAAAATAAGTTAAAAAAAAAAAAAAGAGGTGATTCAAAGGCTACAATCCGTGCATTCCCTGTTGGAGTTGTGATTCACTTGTTAATTTGGGAGATAGTCTGGTAGCATCCCCAAAGTCTGGATTACTTCATTCCTATTGTGTGTGTGTGTATGCGCGCGCTCAGGGACAGATAAATCTGCCTAAAATGGGGAAGAAAGGTAATCCTGTTTCCCCTGAGATTAGGGAGGGGGAGAGGTTAGGGAGGGGCAGGGAGAGAGGAAGAGAAAGAAACATGCTCATTTTAAAAATCAGTTGCAGTGAAGGAGCAGCAGGGGCTACATTCAGAGCATAAAATGGAGCTCTGCTACAGGATGAATCTGGAGTTCAGATGTCGGGGCTAGAGATACAGAATTGGTGTTCTTCAGCATTAAAGCCATGGAGCTGGATGAAATGACTTAAGGAATGAAAGTATATCGAACAGCATTTAGAGGTCCAAGGCCAGAACCCTATTCAGTCCACTTTAAAGGAAATTACGGGTTGGGCATGGGGCTCTGTGGTAGGCTGCTTGCCTCGCATGTGCAAGGCCCTGGGTTCGGTCCCCAATCCAGCACTGCAAAACAAAACAAAACAAAACAAAACAAACAAGCAAAAAAAGAAAAAGAAAAACCACAACAAAAGTTCCCGTGATGTATCAGGGGAAAAAAATACCAAAGGAGACTGGAGGAGTGTGCAGAGAGAAGGAGAACCAGGAGATCCTGGAAATAAGTGAAGGAGGTGCTCGGAGGAGGGAGTAAACAACAGGGTCAAAGGCTGCCGATAGGGAGCACCGCAAATGGATTATTGTGTTTACCGATAATCTACTGATGACAGGGGACATTAGCCACACTACCTTTTATAAGTAAAATGTGTTCCAAAATATGTTCTTTCAATTTGAAACTTGTCTTCACATTTTATTTAATACTTTTTTTAAAACCTAAGATGCTTGTTTGTTTATTTGAGGTACTAGAATTGAACCCAGAGCATCACACATGCTAGTCAAGTACTCTACCACTGAGCTAACCCCCAGACCTAATTTCTTAATTGTAATGTCATCGAACTTGCCAACTACTCTCTGTCTCACTGTTTATGCATTTTTCATGCTGTTTAAATAAGTTGCAGTATATGTATCTCTCTGTGTGTAATCATTACACTTTCCAAATGTCCTGCTTCCTGTCCCTCTAACAGTGATTTACAGGTGACAAATGCTGGTGAGGATGTGGAGGAAAGGGAACCCTAGTACACTGTTGGTGGGAATGTAATTTAGAAGAGCCATTGTGGAAAACTGTGTGAAACTGTGGGGAGAATCCTCCAGAAACTAAAAGTAGAATTGCCATATAATCAGGAAATCCTAGTGTGCCCAAAAGGTTTGAAGTCAGTATGTGGAAGAGATGTCTACACCCGTGTTTACTGCAGCACTCTTCACAAGAACGAAGAAACAGAATTAACCTGAGTCCACCAGCAGATGAATGGGTAGAGAAAATGTGGCGTCCATATACAATGGGACTCCATTCAGTCTTAAAAAGGAAGGAGGTTCTGTCGTTTGTGACAACATGGATGGAATTAAAGAATGTTAAGCCAGGCACAAAAAGATAAATACTACATATTCTTACTTATCTGTGGAATCTAAAGCAACAGAACTCACAGAGGCAGAGGGTCAGATGGAGGCAGCAGGGAGGACAGGGAGATGATGACCAAGGGGTGCAAAGTCTTAGGAGGAATTTAAGGTTTTTTTGTTTTGTTTTGGGGTGTGTTTTGGTTCTTTTTTTTTTTTTTTTCCTTTGAGATCTATTGCACAGTGTGGTGAATGCAATTAATACTAGTGTATTGTACATCTCAAAATCACTAAGTAATTTCAAAAGCTCTTACTCCCCAAAATGGTACTTGTGGTGATACGTATGTTAATTAGATTGATGAAATCATTTCACATTGTCTTAAAAAACTATATCATCTTGTACCCCGTATGCTTATAATTGGTCACTTTACAATATACATTAAAAAATAGATTAAAAAAGTGGGCCAGCAGAATTAGCATCCACTGGGAATTTGTTAGAAATGCAAGTTCTTAGGCTACAGCCCAGAACTATAGAATCAAAAACTCAGGAGGAGTTCTAGAAATCTGTGTTGGAACAAGTTCTCCAGGTGATTCTGATGCTCACAAAGTTAGAGAAGCACTAGCTAGTTTTAGTGCTTACAGGAGGAGAGCATCCACCAGGAGGCACAGTATTGTTTCCACTGTTTTGGAAGATAAGCCTACCACATTATCATTTCATGTTCCTCATGCTTTTGGTGAATATTATTTTTGAAATTATAATTATGAATACTCATTAATTGTATAGACTAATGGGATTTGCCGTGATATTTCCATACACACATGTAGGATACATTGATCACATCTCTCCACCGATCTTTGACCACCCCTTCCCAGTTCCTAATAGTCCCTTAGCTTCTTTCAGTTTATTTTTTCCTTAATTTCTGCGTTTGAGAAAAAACATGTGTCTGCCTTATTTCACTTACTGTGATATACTTCAATTCCATCCATTTCTCAAATGGCAGGATTTGTTCTGTTTTATAACTGAATAACACTCCATTGAGTATATGGATCCTCTTTTCTTTATCCATTCATCTGTTGGTGGCATCTAACACCTGATCACCTCTCTTGGCTATTGTGAATAGTCCTGCAATAAACAGGGATATGCAGATTTATTTTCTTTGGATATGTACCTAGCAATGGGGTAGCTACTAATTTACATTTCCACCAACAGTGTATAAGAGCTCCTTTTTCTTCACATTCTCATTGGCATTTGCTGTTTTTTTTTTTTGAGTAATAACCATTCTAACCAGGGTGAGACAAGGGTGAGATGGAATCTCATTGTAGTCTCAATTTGCATTTCCCTGATGACTAAAGATTTTAAGCATTTTTTCATATATTTATTGACCATTTGTATTTCTTCTTTTGAGATTTATCTATCCCAACCATTTGCTCATTTTTAATTGGATTTTTGTTGTTAGTGTTGTTAAGTGTTTTTGAGTTATTTAAATATTCTGAATTTAATCCTCTGTGAGATGAATAGCTGGCAGATATTTTCTTCTATTTTGAAGGTTGTCTCTTCACTTTGTTGTTTATTTCCTTTGCTGTGCAGAAACTTGTTAATTGGATATAACCCCATTTGTTAGTTCTTGCTTTTATTTCTTGTGTTTAGGAATCCTCTCTAGGAAATTGTTGCCATGCCAATTTATTGAAATGTTTCCCCACCTTTTCCTCTAGTAGTTTCAGAGTTTCAGGTCTTACATTAAGTTTTTTGATTCTTTTTTTTTTTTTGATCCATTTTGAGTTGATTTTTATACAGGGTGAGAGATCAAGGTCTAGTTTTAATCTTTTACATGGAAATATCCAGTTTCCCTGGCACCATTTGTTAAAAACACTGCCCTTCCTCCAGTGTGTAAGGAAGAAGCCTGCAGCTATTTCTTCCCTGATTCTGCCCCCTCCCCACACACCATTTTAAAATCTAGACTGTTAACTGTCACTGCCCGTGGCAACAATTGCGCGGGTATTTATCGGAGGCGGACTGGGAATAAATTACTTTTCCTATATTCACTAATTTATAGAGGAAGAGAGACTTTGAGAAGAAGAGATGCTTTGCTTAGAGGTTAGAGGAAGAGACACTTTGCTTATCAGGAAGTTTTTAGAGAAAGAGAGGCTTGCTATGCTTATCAGAGATCGATTTCTTCTTAGAGTTCTGTTGCTTCTTCTTAGAGGTGCATCCCGCATCCTGTGAACTAGGTGCTATCTATCTGAGATCTACGACCTAGAGGTGTGTTCTCAATTATCCGCTCTACGATCTGCCTTCTGCCGCTGCCTACTTCTTCTTACTGCTAGCTGCTTCTGCTTCTCTCTGCTAGCTGCTACTCCTGCTTACTGCTGCTTCTTCTAGCTGCTTCTTCTCTCTGCTAGCTGCTGCTGCTTACTGCTGCTTCTTCTCTCTGCTAGCTGCTGCTCCTTACTGCTGCTAATTGCCTTCCGCCTACTGCCCGCTTATATTCCCTCCAGGAGGCGGAGGGTGGGGCCATGCCAGTTGAGATCAGGTGAGGAGCCAGCTGCCCTATCACTGCAAAGGTTAAAACGAGCAGGCCCGAGCAGGAGCACTCGGGAACACCTGTGCACGCGTTGTGTGCGTGGACTTAATTGAATATGGCCAATGATAAATCACCTGGGTGTGCTTATATTAATTAACCTCCTCACTGCCGATGTGATCAAAGCAACCCCTGACTGGCCGCCAGGCGCCATCCCGGTGCAGCCCACATGGCACAGCCCCCAACAGTTAACTTTCTTGTCAGTCACTGGTCTAATTAGCCTGTGGGCTTTCACTATTTAAGGGTAATTCCCCTGCTATTTGCTCTCTTTTCTCTCTTACTTTTCTCTCTCATTCTCACTCACTCTCTCACTCTCTTGCTCTTTCTCTCACTTTTGCCCTTAAGAGTAGACATCGTGTTTGTCTGCTAATAAAGTTTCTTGTGTGAGTTCCTACATCTGGAGTGGTTTCTGGATGCTTTCATTGTTGCTGTGACTCTGATGGACTCTTCTACTGCCACTTAGGTGGGTGGAATCCCATCTGTCACTCCAGGGCCCCATATGCTGGTCTCACTTTCCATTTACCCAGATGCTCAGTTGTGCATCCACCACTGGCTTCAGATTGATGAGTTTTCCCCTAGGTCAACTTAAACACGGCTCTGCTGACCTGAGAAGCCACTGTTGATTATCTGGAGCCCTCGAGGTAGTTGGGGAGTGGGGGTTCCCCCAGTCATGACTTTTACAGTTATGGCTGGTCCCTTCGTTGACCTTATCTGATGGGTGACCTGATCTTTATGGTGGAGATTCTCTCTCAGGGTTGAGGTTTCTGTCTCTCAAAAATCCTTGTACTGGGTCCTCCACTATTCTTGGCTTTTTCCTGGCACACACTGATGGTTGGGTGATGACTCCTATCACTGTGCTGCCTTCTTGTCCCCAGTCAATTAGTCTGTGACCTCAGGATGCCTTGGATACTGACTTGGCTGTTTCTCAGTCTCCACCATGGGATCTAGGTCTTCCATTCCAGCAGACTCACCCTTGGGACATTTAGTAGAAAATCTTCACCTGATCCCTGACATAGAGCCATCAAAACTTATTTGCTTATGTAATGATATTTGGCCACAGTATCCTTTGGATACTAATGTTTTGAGGAACTTAAACAACTTCTGTGAATGAGCGGGCAAGTGGAAAGAAATTCTTTACATTTAAGCTTTCTCTTTCTTGTGCACTAAACTTGATTTTTCTCTTCCTGAAAATATAAACACATCTTTTTGGCTTCTCTTCCTTTCCTAATCCTTCCTCCTCCTTCAACTTTGACCGGGCTAGTGAACCACGCCCATACTGATCCCCTGCAGCAGAGGCCTTTCTGGCCTCTGCTCCTCCATCTTCTCTGCCCTGCTTTGTTTCTGCTTACACCACCTGCCTAGTCCTCCTGTCATGTGGTCTCACACACATGTTCTAGCCCCACTGTGGGAGGTGGCCAGTGTGGAGGGAGTGATAGAGTCCATATTCCTTTTTCGCTTTCCAATCTTTCACAGATAGAGAAGTGGTCAGGCTCCTTCACTTCCAACTCTGCGAACTACATCAAATGATCATGCCCAACACCTTGACCCCTGAGGAGCACAGGAGAGTCTGGGAACAGGCATGCAATTATGCAGATGAGGTTCACCAATCAACCCTGGCCCATCCCATTGGGGCTGAAGCAGTACCAGATAGGGAGCCCCAATGGGACACTAATACGGGGATTGGGTGTCTGTGGCAGGACAAGTTCCAAACTTGCATCCTTGCAGGTCTCCATCAGGCTACCATTAAACCTATTAACTGTGATAAACTTCAGGAAGTAATACAAGATAAGACCAAAAACCCATCTGCCTTTCTGAGTTGCCTCACAGAGGCCATGCTCCAATATACTTGCCAGGACCCTAAAACTCCAGAGGGATGACAGTTACTCATGACTTTTTTTTCTTAAAGTTACCTGGACATAAAGGCTAAATTGAGGCACATAGGGGGCCCCTCAACCCACAGCCAGAGGTTCTAGCAGTGGTATTCAAAGTGTATAACAGAAGGGAAGAAAAAACCAAAATTTAAAACACCTAATGCTAGCCAAAGCCTTTTAGTTAACTAGACCTGCCCAGTTGACCACTACTAGGGGCACCCTAGCTCCCAGAAGACCTTCAATTCCATGCCTTAAGTGTGGGAAAGAGGGCCACTGGGCACAAACTTGCCCCAACCCCTGACAGCCCCTAGGTCCTTGTCCAAAATGCCATCAACCAGGACATTGGGCAGTGGATTGCCCTAGTGCTCAGAGAAGTGCCAGGTCACCCTCTCCCCCTCCCCCCAGTGACTTACTGGGATTGGCAATGGATGACTGAAAGGCCCAGAACTTTTACTCCCGACTACCATCACCGCTCAGGATCCCTGGGTGGCCCTTACGGTGGCAGGCAGGCAGCTCCCTTTCCTCATAGATACCGAAGCCACCTTTTCAGTGCTGTGAGAGTTTTGGGGACCCACTTCCCCTGCAAGATCCTCTATTGTCAGGGTAGAGGGAAAACCATACCACCCCCTACAAACCCCTCCAATAAGGTACCATATTTGGACAAATCTGCTTCACTCATTTCTTTTTTTGATAATTCCTTTACGTCCCATTTCCCTCCTGGGAAGGGCCATCCTAACCAAATTGGGTGCCTCTATTTCCTTCTCACCCACCATGCACCTCCACCAAGACTCCTCTGCTATTTCTCTTCTCATGACCTTGCAGGAGGAACATACAACTCAACCTGAGTCTTCCTGTCCCTTTCCTCCCTCCCTTGTTGACCCCGAGGTTTGGGATACCCACAGACTCTCTGTAGCCACATGCTCACCTGTACTCATTTGCTTGAAGAAACCAACATCTCACCCAGCTCAGGCCCAATATCCCCTTTCCCAAAGAAGCCTCTTAGGGCTTCAACTAGTTATCCAGGATTTAAGGCAGAAAAACTTTCTGTGCCCCACCAACTCACCTTCATAACCCTCCTTTCCTGGCTGTTAAAAAGCCTAATGGATCTTACTGTTTAGTGCAAGATCTCCACGTCATCAATTTAGCAGTTGTCCCCATCTTCCCCACTGTGCCCAATCCCTACACCTTACTTTTCTCTATCCTCTCCTCCACCACATACTTTTCTGTGTTGGATTTGAAGGACGCCTTTTCACTGTCCCCTTCATCCTGACTCAAAGGATCTCTTTGCCTTCACCTGGACTGACTCTCACTCTAGTTTCTTCTCAGCTGACCTGGACGGCTCTTCCACAGGGATTTCAGGACAGTCCTCACCTCTTTGACCAAACACTGCCTCATGATCTTGGTTTTCTTACTTTCGTTACCTCCTCTCTTACAGTATATTGATGAACAACTTGAACTCTTAAAAATGTTTTAACTAAACTTTCTTTAGAACTTCACTTTGATTGGGTTAAACTCCTGCCTCTTGCTCTTCTGTGTCTTTGCTCACTCCCAAAGAGACTCACCAATATTTCCCCTTTTGAGCTGATGTACTGTCCTCCCATCCTTCGTCCTGGGATAATGCCCCTTCCTTCCCCTCTTCCTTTTCATATGTTTCTTCCTTTCCTGAACCACATTCAGGCAAGATCTCCACGTCATGTGAACTTCTCCTGCCTAGACCTTTGTCTGGCCCCCTGGCTCAACGTCTTCAAATAGGAGACGATCTTCTTATCTCTCCTCCTCAGGAGGCCGCAACCCCTCTATCTCCTAAATGGCAGGGACCCCATATGGTAATTCTGGCTATGCCAATGGCTGTCAAGTTGCCAGGTTTACCGGGATGGCTACATATTTCTCAGGTTAAGCTCTACTCTCAATCTACTTCCAGCTTCTAACCCTCAAGCTTCTTCCAACCAATACTCGGCCACCCCAGTGGAACCTCTCCACCCCAGGCTGACTTTTCTTTCCGTTCCAGAGGCAGAGGACTAGAACACTGAGGCACCAGACAACTACACCCAGCCATGAGGACTGGACTGCCAGCTACATTCTTGCCTTTCCTGTCATTCACCCAGTCTGCTCTTTTTCTAACTATTAGATTTTTTCCTAATGGATCTGTCCAGTTTGTATTTCAGGACCATCAGGACCTTACAAAGGATGAATTGGAGCCTGGCTACAAGTGCACTCCCTAGGGGAACTCTCCAGTCCCCAACCCCTGCCTACTGTAATGATATCTCCTTTTCCTGAATTAGTTCTATGGCCATATCCAGCAGGAAGTAGTCATTGACGATGGATCTTTGCCCGTACGCACAAAAGGAATCTTCTTATAAAAACAAAAACAGAGGAATGAAAGGAACAAGGTAGTAGCCATTTCTCCCCTTATTCTGCCTACTCCCCACACATCATTTTGTAATCTAGATTGTTAACTTTCTTGTCAGTGATTGGTCCAATTAGCCTGTGGATTTTCACTATATAAGGGTAATTCCCCTGCTACTTGCTCTTTTTTCTCTCTTATTTTCTCTCTCACTCTCTCACTCTTTCTCTCTCTTTTGCCCTTAAGAGCAGACAGTTTGTTTGCCTGCTAATAAAGTTTCTTGTGTGAGTTCCTGCATCTGGAGTGGTTTCTTGGTGCTTTCACAGTGTATATTGTTGGCACCATTGTTGAGAATTAGCTGAAGATAGTGGATTTAATTCTGGATTCTTTAATCTGTTCCATTGGTCAATGTGTCTTTTTTTATGCCAATACCATCTACATTGCCACCAATTCTTTCAAGATAGGGGTATTGTGGTAGAACAAAATGAAAACTTTAGTAGCTTAAGAGCTGACAGGCTATGGTTTCCCACATTGACACTCAGCAGTTCTGCTTATTGGCATTTAACCATACAGCCTTGCAGTGGCTGACAAAGTAGCTGTAACAAGATGATCAGAATAGCAGAAGCAGAAAATAAATTAACTGGGACAAAAGACATCCCCGCACCCCATACTTAGTGCAGAAGAATTCCCCAAGCTGTATGAACTAAAAGTCCCTAGGCTTTTGACAAGCTTGTACCCATATAAGGAATGTAAGATGCAGCCTCCAATAGAATTGCACCAACTCCTTTGCCTCGAGTACCCAAAACTTGCTTATGTATAAAAACCCTACTGTAATTGGGGCTCAGACTTTGGGAAACATCTCTCTGGGCTGTAGCCACCAATAAAGTGTTGCTTCCAGATCCCAATGTCCTGACCCTCATTTCCCATTACAGAATCTAGTGGCTGCACTCTCTCTCTTTAAATAATCTCTTCTTCATACTGACAATGTATTCTCGCTGCAGAAGTTTTGTGGTCATCATTCTTTAGCCTCAGATTTCAAAACTCTCCATTATATTAACTGAAGTTTTACTCAGTTCCTTTAAAAGGGACGGAATTCCGACACATGCAAACATGGGTGAATCTTGAAGACATGCTAATTGAAATAAATGAGACATAATGACAAACATTTGTGTAATTTCACTTCAGTACCTAAGATTGTTAAATGTATAGAAAAATTAAGTAGTAATTTAAATAATTAAGGCCCGTGAATTATACACTGAAAAAAGATAAAATAGTAAATTTTATGTTATATATATATATATTTTACCACAAATTTTTTAGAAAAAGGGGTGATATAGGTACAAAATGGACAATTAGACCAATAGTAAAAATAACTGAGCATGGAAACAGACCCATACATGCTTGATACATATAGCAAGGAGAGATATTAAATCTGTGGGGAAAAGGGTGGCCTATTTTAAAAAGTGATGAACTACTGGATATTTGTTTGGTAAAGGTGATATTTAATTCCCAAGTTACATCACACAGAAGTTAAATTATACTTGAATGGCACTATTGAACTAGAAAGGCCAAATTTCAAACCTTTAATAAAAATATGGTCATTGGGGACTGGGTGCAGTGGCACAAGTCTGTAATTCCAGCAGCTTGGGAGGCTGAGGCAGGAGGATCATGAGTTCAAAGCCAGCCTCAGCAAATAGCAAGACCCTAAACAACTCAGTGAGACCCCGTATCTAAAAAATACTATATATAAAAAAAAAGGGCTGGGGACATAAAGATGAATAAAATTATGGCATTTGCAGGTAAATGGATGGAGTGGAGAATATCATGCTAAGTGAGATAAACTAATCCCAAAAAACCAAAGGCTGAATGTTTTTTCTGATAAGTGGATGCTAATATAAAACGGGGTGGGGTGGGGTTGTAAGAGAAGAATGGAGGAACTTTGGATTGTGTAGAGGGAAATGGGGCAGGAGGGAGTGGGGAAAGGAAAGCTAGTGGACTGAGACAATATTACTCTATGTACATGTATGATTACACGAATGTTGTGATTCTACATTGTGTATAACCACAGAAATGAAAAGTTGTACCCCATTTGGGTACAATGAATCAAATGCAGTCTGTAAAAATAAAAAAAAAAATTTTTTAAAGGGTTGGGGATGTGGCTCAGTGGTTAAGCACCCCTGGGTTCAATCCTGGGGTGAGTGAGTGTGTGTGTGTGTGTGTGTGTGTGTGTGTGTGTGTACATATATACAGGTATATATACATGTGTACATATATGTAATATACATATATGCATGTGTACATGTATATATACATATATGTACATATACATATATCTGTATGATTGTCAGTGGACAAGACTTCTTGAGCAAGGTATGAAAGGCTGTGTTGGCTTCCTAGAACTGCTGGAACATGGTGTCTCAATCTGGGTGGCTTTCAGCAACAGGAATTGGTTCTCTTCTGGTCTCAGAACTCTGTAGGCTAGAAATTTGAAATCAAGGTGTCAGCAGGGTCGTGATTCCTCCGTGGCCCTGGGTATAATCCTTTTGAGTCTCCCCACACCAGAGAAGCCAAAGTGAACATTTGTGACTGAGCCAAGCTTCCATCTGTTCCAAGAGGACACTGGTTCAGAGGCTGCCTCATGAACCTTTCTTTTAAGAGATGAAGTCTTGCTAAATTTCCCAGGATGGTCTTCAACTCCTGGGCTCACACAATGCTCCTCTGCAGATCATTAATCAATCAAAAAGGCCCCGAAAAAACTGGCTTCTTGGTCCAAGTCAATCAAGTGCTCATTAGTTACAGAGACAAAAATTCGGTCATTTTCCTTAAGTTCGTACATCCCCCCTTGATAGATGGAGTAGAGTCCATACTCAGAATCTTTGGACCAACAGCTATTTCTGGCACTTTTCATCAGCAATATAGGGTCAGGATAGTCTGTGCATTTGTAAATATACTGTACCAACTGTTTGCTTTTCTTTCTGGTCTCTTTTGAAATTGCTCCTGAAGTTTCTTCAATTTCCTGAAATCGAAAGTATGTTTGGGAATAGATGTAATAAAGCCCTGTTTGATGGATGACCAGTTCTCCATTCCTCAAGTGAAAATTTCTTAGGAATGAATGTCCTTTCCTTGATGACTCCCAGGATTTTATTTTCTGGCCCAAAGCCTTTTCACTCTTGGAGCCTGGGTGAAAATTAGACAGAGTTAACAGAAGGGAGATTATAGCAAAGCAATGACTTTGCTTAAAGCTCTGCCCAGCTACTATTTTCGTTGGGCTTACAATAGATTTCAATTTAATATCAAACTTCTTGCACCTTCAATCTTACATGGATTATAAATTCTAGTCATATAGGAATCAGGAGTTACTTGCTTCATTGTGATGTTCTAGAAGTCCCCTGCCTTTCTACAGCTCCTTTACCACTTATACCATGCCTGACACATTCAGCTCTGAGTAGTGTCAAAGGGCATGATCCACTCAATAGCAGTTTTTACTCTAGAGCAGAGATGCTGTCCTAACCCCACTTCCTCCTTTTCTGTGCTGGTGAACTCAAATGGACAACCTAGAGGGAGGTGAAAAAGAAACATAATTGATTTCCTTAAGCCTAGAGTTCAGGACTTCTTGCTACTTCTTCCAGTATTTTGAGTTTTGTAGTTCTCCAAAGTCAAAGATGACACCCAAGTAGAAGGCATCTTTAATTCAAAATAAAAGGCACAAATTTGGACAAAGGAGGCTATATTTATTTATTTCTTTTTTACTTTTTTATTCTTTTATTTTTACAGACTGCATTTTGACTCATTGTACACAAATGGGATACAACTTTTCATTTCTATGGTTGTACGCGATGTTGAGTCACACCATTCGTGTAATCACACATGTACATAGGGTAATGATGTCTGTCTCAGTCCACTGCCTTTCCTTCCCCCACACCCCACCTCATTTCCCTCTACACCATCCAAAGTTCCTCCACTCTAGGAAGTTATATTTAAAGATTCTCAGGTCCCTGGATCTTTAACTCTCAAAGATTTTGAGTGAAAAAAAGTCCTATAAAAATAAGGAAATTTTAAAACACTGGTTTCTTCTTTCTGATTAGTGCAAAATTTTGCTTTTTTAAGAGCTTAAAACAATTATTGAATTTATTGATGGATAGCAAATTTTAGCATTGTAATAATTATCTCACTTGTGGACAGAACATGTGAATTATTTCTAAAACATGACTTTAGGAATACCAAGGACACAACTGCTCAGAAAAACCAACAACCCTCCTAAACAACATTTTCATCTCTTAAATGATACTGAAATTTCTTTAACTAGGATAAAACCCTTCCTAAAGATGATTGTTTATTGAGTACTCACAGGAGACCAGACAGTTTGCATATGTTACTATTAATCTGCACCACTTTATGAGTTAAGGATGATCTCTATTTTGCATGTGAAGAAACTAAAACTTGATTTGCTTAAATAATTTGCTCTAAACATATATGTAGGTGAAAAGGAGCTGGGATATTTACACTTGAGCATTTACACTGTTAAACCCATGCATGTCCTACAGCACTACATTGACACCTGGTCCTACAGAAAAAACTGAACTGAACATATTCAGGTAAACTGTGTGGCACTAATTTGGGTACACTGTATGACACTGACATTTTTGTGAATGAAATATGTTCACATGTTGGCAATGTCCTAAGGCCCTGAGGAGTGCCTAGTGATTGACAGTAAAGTGCATGATGTAGAGCCTTGCAAGAGAAGGGAGATTTGACATGTGTTTGCAAAGAAGGAAAATGCAGTGCCATTGAAGGGGAGAGGGAGGGGGAGAGAGGAGGGAGAGAGAGAGAGAGAGAGAGAGAGAGAGAGAAAGAGAGAGAGAGAGATCGAAAGAGAGAGAGAGAGAGAGATCACTTTACCAAAGAAGAAAAAAAGCAAAAAATGGAAGCCTAGGAATCTCAAAGACAAAGTTCTCCCCTTCATGTTTTTTCCCAAGGCCAGTTTTGTCACAGCAGTAATTGAGATCTTTGTAATTTTGCTTCCGAAAACAGTGAATCTGAAACTTGATTATTATGAGCATTTTGTAGATTGTCATATAAATATTTTAGGTAGAAAGTAAACAAATTAATTCCTTGGAACAATTCTTCTATTGGCTGTCCTTAGGTCAGATGTTATTTTTCAGTGCTAGGATCAAACCAGGGCTGTATGCATGCTGGGCTTGGGCTCCACCACTGAGCTACATTCCAACCCTAAATCAGATGGTTGTTGTTTTTTCTTACCTGGATCTAAGAATGTGCTGCTTCTCCGAGTGGTCCCTGTTATGTGAGCTGCTACTCTCTGAGGTCTTCTTTCTAAGGAAGAAATACTTCCTTGTTTTTCTAAAAGAAAAATGGCAAAGACTCATCAGAACTTATCAAACTAGTTCTCAAGTATGTTCTGCTCACAGAGGCTGTCAGTCAGGCATCGTAAGCACATTGGGCTTCCAAAATTGATTCTAGGGGTTTCATAAAAACAGTTCATATTTTAGTAGGATGATCAATCTACTTCAACTGTGTTTGATTTGAAAAGTACTTCAGCTAGAAAGAATGAGCACTAACACAGATTATAATTTATCAGCATCTCAGAGGTAACGTCCAAGTAAAATAAAACAAAATGCAACAAACAAGCCAAAATTTTAAAAAGACTGTGGACTTCTAATAATCCTGCTGACTGACTTAAAGTATGCAAAAACCATATACTGACAAATTTCCTGTTTGAGTTATATATGGAAAAAATTGGAGTGGTACCATGTTTTTCATCTCAATTGTCTTTTCCTCTTTGCTAGGCACTACTGATTCTAAAGGAGTGGAATAACTGTTGTCTGTAGATGCTACAAACTGGTATCTAAACAGTCGTCCCCAAACCCCCTTTCACTTCCACAAAAGAAATAGGAATTGACATGCTGGTCCAAGATTCAGTTCAAGAATATGTAAGTTGCTGATCATAACAAACAAATAAGATTTATTGACCACCAACCAAAGTACTTTAGAGCAACCTAAAAAAAAAATCCAAAGGCTACTCTCTTTCAAAAAATCAGTTCCAAATGTGCTAACATTGGTTGTTAAGATAAATTGTATTCTTTCATCAGACAAATATTGGAAGGGACAAGACACTGGGCTACACTGTACAAGGTTACATGGATTAATCATTGATTCTATTGACTGAGTCCTCAAGGGACTTAATAGTATTTCATAAGAGATATGAATTAGAAAGTGAAAAGTTACATATGAGAAATAGAAATGAAAGGTGACAGATAATGCAGAAGAGGAAAAGACTCCTAGTTTGGAGAGCTGAGGGCAGGGGAAGGTTTGTGGAGGAGATGGTGCTAAGGCCTTTTCTTCATTTATTCAGTTCAACCAAAGTGCCCACCACGTCAGTGCCAGGCATTCGTCTAGGACCAAAAGAAAGAATTATAAGCAAGCAAATGCAAGAAACTGCTGTAAGTGCAAGGATAAATATCTGAACAGGGAGAGGATGGGCAGGCTGCAAGGGTGGGAGAAGAAAGTCCTGGAGAAACAGAAGAGAAGCCCAAGGCAGGATGCACAAAGCAGTCCTGGGTCATGGGCCTGGCAGGAGTTCGGCTGCAAGCTTGAATGAGGAGTCCAAGAATTGAAGATCTGAACCTAACAGGACATGGGAAGACTGAAAGGTGTGCTGGGAAGTGAAGAGGTGTACATTGTAGTTTAGGCCTACTTATGTCACAGTCAAGTTTGATGAATGTAAAGTGAGAGGGCTGAAGGCTAGCAGACAAGTTAACAGACAATTATAACTGACACTAGCACAGTAGGCCTTAATTTAGGCTAGTAACAGAGGGACCCAATAGGAATGATGAAATTTCATAGAGGAGGATGAAATGGAAACCAAAAAATTATTTCCATCTATCTGGTATTAGTTGTAGATGAATGATTCAGGATGGGTGGCCATTATATGATACTGAAGTCCAAATGTAGCATGGAAATGCATAGTCAGTTGCACATTAGTCTCAGAGTGCTCAGGTTTCAAGGTTGATGTGTCCATTTACCTTTAACCTTGGCTCTTAAATAATTCATAATGCCTTGCCTGCCCCTAACCCTTAACACAATGTTTTTAAGTATTCAATATCTGAATTCAATTTGCATTTGAGGTCATTACAAGGATATGGGAAAACCTAGGTCGGAAAACAAATTTTAAAAGAGAGGAAATTTCCTACTGGTTATAGCAAACACCTCCCAGAGAAAAAACAAAACAAAACAAAACAAAATAAAAACTTGCTTATATGTGTATTTGGTGTCACAGATACATATTGGCATGCAGATAGAACATGATTTCTATGCCTTACTGGGATGAATAAAAAGAACACTGTTCCAACACTGAAAATAGTACATGCACCTACTATAGCCCATGGATCCGGTGTGCCTTATGAACTGGTGGCATGTCCAATATTCTGACCACTGCTTTTACCTTTAGGGAGATGATCAGAAAGAATGCTTAGATTCCAGGACCAGGCCTTGTCATTCATATTTAACAAAGAAAAAATGGTTTTTTTTTTTTCATGTGATGAAGAGGTTAAAAAGCAGTTTCTTCTCTACCAGACTACTGGCATGTGTGTTCAGGCTGGTATGGCCAGTAGTATAGAAAAATGGGGACATGGCGAGTCAAATGCAAAGAAGTAGCAAATTTAATTCAGCAATTTTATTTATGCGTTCATTTATTCATTCTGAAACTATGAGGAAGAACCTTCTGGATAGAGAGGTGGTGTTGGCACACTGTGAACACACAAATGGTGCACTTTTAAATGGTTAACTGTGTGCTATGTGAATTTACCTCAACCACCACACACACACACACACATACACACACACAGAGAGACTGAAAATAGTGCAAGAAAGGGACTGGGGGAGAAGCCAGAACCACTGGGCCTGAGGTACAGAGTTAGGTGCTGGGTATAGAGAAGTAAGAAAACAGAAATGTGTTCTGTCTTTGCAGATCTTTAACCCAGTAGGGAAGCAGATGCCAAAATATATAAAATATATAAATATATAAAAATAGAAGAGAGGACAGAGTGTGTGTGATAGAAATAACAGTGCAGGGGAAATTACTTAGACAGGTGGCCAGGAAAGTCCTCTGTGAAAAGTCGACTATTAAGTGAGCCATGATAGAGAGGGTGGAGCCCAGAATGGTAGATGCCAGATGGAGGGATAAAGAAGTCAACCTGGGCTACCATGGTGCTGCGGAATGGGGGTCAAGAGAGGGTGACTGACCATGAACAGGAAGGTGGGCTGGCATGGAGACCGCATGATACGATTGTGGGTGGCTAGAAAGGGGCTTGGGGAAGGCATGGTGCAGGAGGGCTTTTGCAAAAAGAAAATCTGCTCATGGTCAGACACAGAGAAGATGGGTAACTTTGGGGGAATCTTATTTATATCACTTCCTGCCAGGTTTCAGTAAAGATTTAAGATGGTTTATTTAAAACATAAGGTGAAAATCAGTACATGAAGAAATTGAAGTGAAAGGGAAATTCATACAGGAAAAACAAAATTAAGAGGAAGTAAAGTTCTGGTTTTAGTTAGGCCACAGATTTGGTTCTGAAGTTTCTAGCTATCTGTGCAAAGATTAAAAAAGATTGAAATAGAATCAGTAAGTGGCTTGAGACAGAGGTGGGAGTATGGATGGAGCAGAGAGAACAGACAGCGATTTACCTTGTCATGAATTTGACAAATTAGAATAACAACAAAAAATTACTACCTTGAACTGTAGGAATGGTTTCCTCATAGGTTCTCAAAATCATCTGCAAATAGTATTGAATAAAGCTTGTTAATTCTCTATAAGTTTTCACCCACTATAGAATATGCCTATGGCTCTTCTTGCTGATGTCTAAAAGGACATTTCTACATAAGATATCAACTTAGCTTTGAGTTGTTGATTGAACATAGTGTTTGTGTGGGGAGGGGCGAGTGCAGGGATTAATAATCAGATAGCTGTTCCTACACAAACATCCAGGGAGGGTCCTCTGCCCAGGAAAGTTTGCTTCTGGATGAAGTCTTTGAAAGGTCACACTTGGAACAGTGCAGGAGGAAGGGGCCATCTGCCAAGTCAGGATGACCCAAAGTCTCCCAGGCCTCCCTCCATGCAGCTCCATGTGATAATCATGTCATATTACTTTCTGTGTCAGGGACAAATGTGTGTGGAAAAGCACTGCATGACAGAGCCCAGAAGCTTGAAATTATTGGACAGTTCCAAATCTTAAGATGTAAGGAACACCTCTCTCTTACGATGCCCACAGACATTCACACCCACTGAGTTATGGCCTGGCAGTACTATGTCATTCTCTCATTTCCGAAAATGTGGTCAAGACATGTTCTACGTAAAGACATTCCACTGAGTTCCCTAGTAAAGTCGCCACTTTGTGCTAACTAATGAGGAAAAACAGCAAGAAAGTGAAAATTGAACCTTATTAAACAAGCAGAACCCAGCTAGGCTCACTCATGGCTTCTGAACCACCTTCACTCAGCTCTGTCACTCCCGAGGGCTTGGCCATCACTGCCTTCTTTCTATCATTACTGTCATTAATTTTGCAATTGCTGGAACTTGCCTTTTCTGTACCCAACCCCAAAGCAGAGGCTCTCGTCTTCTCCCTCTGCCTTAAGCCCTAACCCCAGATGGTGTTAGGAGTCAGTCCCGTGGGCTCAGGTGTAGGGAAGGGAATGAGGGGAAGTGAGCATTTTCTCTCTTTCTTGCTCTCATTTCTCTCTCTTTCACTCTTGTTTTTTCCTTTTCTTATTCTGGGACAGAAAGGAAGGGAGGGAGGGAAGCAGGCGAAGGGGACAAAAGTCAGCCTGGTAGTGTGGGAAGCAGAATGAGGGATTGCAAGTGTGGCTGGGGACCCGACTCAAATCCTGCCGTCCCTAGCTCTGGGAACCAGCTCAAGTTATTTTGCTGATCTGAACTTCCATTTCTTTATCTATTTAAAAATGCATATGGCCTGGTGCAGTTGTGCACGCCTGTAATCCCAGCAGCTCAGGAGGCTCAGCAACTTAGTGAGGCCCTAAGCAACTTAGCGCTAGACTGTCTTAAAAAAAAAGGCTGGGGATGTAGCTCAGTGGTTATGCTCCTCCCCTGGGTTCAATCCCTGGTACCAAAAAGCAAAGCAAAACAACACAAAATGTGTGTGTGTGTGTGCGTGTGTGTGTGTGTGTGTGTGTGTGTGTGTGTGTATAAAGCCATGATTCCTTCCTCACAGAGCTGCTGTGAGGATTCAATGAGATAATGCACAAAACAGGTTGCTTACTGGAAATAAAATGTTTAACCCATACATCTGAACATGAGGGGGTGTTCCTTCCCCACTCTGCCTCCACCTTCCATGAACTCCCTGTGCTTCTCTCTCCTCTCGTTGGTGTCAGGGAGAGGGAGAATTGCAGGAGCCAACATGTAAAATCCACCTCTGCTACTTCTCTGGTCTCCCCACTGTTGCTCCCCATTCCAGAAGACTCCTTAGTCTCCAGGTGTCTACACCGGTTCCGAGTCTCTCCCCGTTGCTGGGTCTTGTCCTGCCCTCCAGCCACCAGATCCCAGGGACTTTGAAGTTCCATTTCTGAGGTTCCTCTAGAACCCACCGCAGCCCGAGTTTCTCCTGGCATTTGGCCTGGGAGCAGTCATTGCCATTTGGAGCGATGGAATCACAGCTGCTCAGTACAGCTGTGGGGGGAGGGGCAGCCAGGCCACATTTCCAGGGTGGGCACAGTGCAGGTGTGTTCCTAGGCCGCCCAGGTGGAAATACAATTTCATTTCCTATGGAAATAGCGTCATGGTGATATCTGAACTTGACTTTGTCTCTCTTCTCCGTGTGCTCCCGGTCAGAACTTGCATGTGGTGATGTCTCAGGCCCCTTCCAGCTCTGACATGGTGTGAGTCTTATTCTAAAGTTAGAAACCCACTTAGATACTGTGCACCAGACAATAGACTTTACCAACAGGTCTAAAACACATCCTCCTCCTACTCTGGGAGTTCCCCAGAATGTCTTTAAATACAAATAGTATTGTTTTGATATTTGTGCTCTCATCTGACATTTTTAGCAAATATTTTTAAATGCCCTCTAACAGTGAAGGGAGCAACCAGAAAAGAAATTGATTCAATTGAAGTCACAGTGCCAAAAGTAAAATTAATCACATTTAGTAAAATTAACTATTAGCTAACCCAATGTTTCTGCTAGAGATCCTTCAAGCAACTTATAAAAATAGGTATATTTTTGTAATTTGTCACTTAACTGTGAACTGAGATATCTTCACTTTTGGTTCTTAAAGTATCTCTTTTTCCCTCTTCCTTTCTTTCTTCATCTCTGTGTGCATGCATAAATAAATATGTATTTAATTCCAGAGAGCAATAATATGGGAAGCATAAAAGACACCATTATTTGGCCTCCTTTGTCTTCTGAATGAAGACCAAAAAAAAAAAAAAAAAAAAAAAAATCACACAACTTCTTTATTACAGGAAGACCTTGAAGACATTGCCTTGTCTGTGCCTCAGTTTCCACAAGTAAGATTAAAAGTTTAGACAGAGGAGGAGGCTTTGGGGTATACCAGGAATCAGCCAGGACCTATCTATCGTTTTGTGCTCTGCCACTTTTTCCTAGTTCTGTGAATTTGGGGGAAAATACTTAAACACTCTGGGCCTCAGTTTCTTCTTTTGCAAATTGCAGAGTCTAGTCTAGATAACTTAAGCATTCCTCCTCCTCTGACCTTGAGAACCTGTGAGTGAGGTCACCTACCTTTCTGACAAACTGGCGTAGTTGCCACTTTCCTTGCCAGCAGGGGCTGTTCATAGCATCTTCATCAGCGGGATCCCAAAAACTGTCATCTTCCTTTAAGAAACAGGCAACGACACTTTTGAAGTACTTGTCCTGCATCTGGGTTGAGATGGAATAAACACAATGTTATATGCAACAGCTTTGTGCTTTTCTCCAACTGGAAGTTAAAACAGTAGAAACCAATGACAGATTCAGAGAAGCTTTAGCACCTCAGATAAAAGTAGACATGCTGTCCTTTGTTCTTTGGCTAAAACCAAGCAGTCGAATATAGGGGAAAGGCTGTGACACATATCAGGCATCCTGGGTCATGGTGCCGTCCCTGACTCCATCACTAAGTAGCTGTGTGTCTCTCCACAATGCTCCCACTCTTCCTTCCCTGTGTGCTCCTCATCAGAGCTTTGTCGGTGGTGAGGTCTTAGGTCCCTTCCAGCTCTGTCGTGGGGTGGATCTCATTCTAAAGTTGGAAACCCACCTAGATACAGAATAGGCAATGAAGTCAGTTTGAATTCCAGCATCCTAAACACAAATTAGTCAGACCCTTTGATGTATGGGCAATCCTCTTTTTCTTAATCAGAACCCAGGTGGCTGAGTAGATTCTGTTATTGATGTGATTTCTGCTCCTCTGGGTGGCATTGTCTGGACCTGTTCCAGAAATCTGCATGATGCCTCATTAGATGTTTACACTAGCGGGGGACCTCTCTGCAGAGACTTGAAATGCCGTATGAAGGTTTGCTCTTCCTTCTGATTGAGAGTAAATATAGTAGCCAGATCATTGTCAACAAAGTCCTCACCCTTGTCAACAAATCCTTGCTAGATGTTACAAACACACACACACACACACACACACACACACACACCCCCCAAACCATGCAGAACATTCCAGGCTGTTATGTGATTAAGAAAACAAAAGTGTTTTTTTCCCCTTTCTTTCCCTTTTGGTTTTATTTCCCTAACAATTGAGACTTAAGAGATGTTATTTCCTTATTAAAAAAATTAGTTGAGTTACCTTTATCTGGGAAAATAATTATTTTTATCTGTTATTTGAACTTAGGGTACCACAATGCTTGAAGGAACAATCAAATTTAATGACAATCTGTTAATTTATATATAAAACAATCTCATTAAAAAAAAAAAAACAATTTCACTGTTTTATGTCTCAGTCATGTACCCTTTGGATTTTTGATCAAGGTCCCTCAAGTACAAAGGTACAGATTCGAGTTAATTAATTCCTTCCACATTCCCTAGTATTGAACACTTTACTTTTAAAAAAACATCTTTTATTTTCTTTCTTTCTTTTTCTTTTCTTTTCTTTTTTGGTAAAAGAATTTGGGACTGAACCCAGGGGTGCTTAACCATTGAGTCACATGCCCAGGCCTTTTTACTTTTTATTTGGAGACAGGGTCTCCCTAAGTTGCTTAGACCCTCACTAAGTTGCTAAGGCTGGTATTGAACTTGCAATCCTCCTGCCTCAGCCTCCTGTTTTTCTTTATTTTTTAAACTATAAGAAAAGAACTTTGGGGGTTGGGACTGTAGCTCAGTGGTAGAGTACTTGCTTCACATTGGGTTAGATCCTTAGCGCTACATAAAAATAAATACATAAAAAGATATTGTGTCCATTTCCAGCTAAAAAAAAAATTAAAAAAAAAAAAAGACTAGAACTTTGGTCTGGCTACTTCTGGCTGAGCCATGGCGGCTAATGCTACTATCAATCCAACCATCACAGCTGCTGCCCCTAGAGCTTGTGGACAGGTATGAAGGATCAAAAATTTACATTGTGATGAAAAGTGATAAGGAAATTATTGGTACACTTCTAGGATTTGATGACTTTGTCAATATGGTGCTGGAAGATATCACTGAGTTTAAAATCATACCAGAAGAAAGAAGGATTACTGAATGTTAGCTCAGAGTTTGCTAAAGGAAATAATAATACTGGTTACTGGAGGAGAAGAACAAAGTTCCTTGACTTATGCTAGATTCAGTTTTGTTATATAAGGACAGAACGATAGAATTGTTTTAATCTTTTGATGTTTGGATTTTTTCAAGATAAGTTTCCTGTTAAAGGGAAGTGCTTTGAAGATGTACTATATGACTATTTTTTAAAGTTAATCATGATTATCTTGGAAAAAGAAGAAAGGAGCTTGTTTTTTGAAGGCTAAAAAAATTAAAGGTGTTTTTGGTTAACTTATTTATTACACAATAGTAGCCAGTGAAACAATAACAACAACAACAACAACAACAAAAAGAGTAGAAGAATCTCCTAGTGAATGCAGTTGAGGATGGCAGCTGGCCCACCTGAGCTGTGGAATGTGACTGGCAATGGAATTAGCCTACCTCACATCTGCCCACCCCAAACACCTCTGTTGTGGACAGCTAGTTGTCTCTCCAATACCTTAGGAACTGAATAGCCTTTCTGAGAAGGAGTTCAGTCACATATGCCTCAAAAGCAAAACAGAGGACCACTTCATGCTTTGGACATAACTCTTGCTACTGTGGCTGATTTTAAAAGTGACATTTTCTCCCCCTTTCTATTCTTCCTTTCTCTGTCCCTAACCTTGGGGGAAGAAAGATTACCCTTCTTCCCATCCTAGGCTGAGTTATCTGTCCTTGAGCAAATACATACCACAGGAATAAAGTAATTCAGACTTCAGGAGGGTGCCAAAAGATCTAAGAAATGGCTACTTCTCAGGGCCATAAGTCGATTACAGCCCCTGACCAAGCAAACCTGGAATGTAGCTTTTGAATCACCTCTTTAAAAGCCCTGTGTTCCCCTGAGGTCAGATTCACAGACTCTGGCACAGAAGTCCCCTGTGTTTCTCCTTTGCTAGCAAGGCAATAACATTTCTTTTTCCTTTTTCTCAAAACTGTGTCCTCATTATTAGATTGGCACTGGGGACAAGGACTGAGCTTTTGATTATAGAAGCACAAGATCATGTCTAGCAAATGGGGAAGAGGGATCAGGAAACAAGAGGGAAGAGCTAGATGAGCTACAGGACAGGATGGTTACGGGAAAAACAAGTTTTCCTGGACACTGTCCCAGTGCAGCCAGTTTGAGGAAGTTCTGCCAGACTTTGGTTTTATTAAAACAAGAGAGTAGGCTCACAAACATTGGCCACTTGTTGAGATACAAATGTGTGCCTAACACGAAGGGAGGAGTACTTTGCTCCTTACTTCCCAGAAATTGGAGGCTATTTCAACAGGAAAGGGTGGTGACAGACATGGAGAGGCGGAGTTGGCTGCTGCTGGGTCAGGCCAGCAACCTGACAGTGGTTAGCAGCAACCTGTGACCCCAAGTGGAATTTGAGAGAGATGGAAGTACAGCCCAAGCAGCAGGGGTCAGTTCAGGCCAGTGCCAACTGCGGGTGAGTGCCTATGATCCCTCTCAGGTTTTCTAGAAAAACTGTCAGGAGGTGGAAGGGGAAACTTTGAAAACTGAGTAAGATCCTGGGAGATTGACAAGTTCAAGTTACTTATGGTTCCAAAGTAAATGCAGCCTAGATACACGCAAAATGCACAGGAAGCCAGGGAAACATGGAAAAGTAAAGAACATGTTTTGAAAGTATAAACGAAAAACAAAACACTCCCCAAAAGTAAAAATAAATAAATAAAATAGAAAAAACAAATAAGCAACACTGAGAGCATCCACAACCCCACCTCCTAGTTAAGTTTGGGATGCTCTCTTTTACAAGGTTATCAGACTGCTGGTGTGCAATTTTTTGTATAGCTGTTTTCTCTTAAGAGTATATTCAGGGACTGGGGAGATAGCTCAGCTGGTAGAGTGCTTGCCTCGCAAGCACAAGGCCCTGAGTTCGATACCCAGTATCACAAAAAAAAAAAAAAAAAAAAGAGTATATTCAAACTGGGTACAGCGGTGCACACCTGTAAACCCAGCAATGTGGAAAGTTGAGGCAGGAGGATTGCAAGATCCAGACCAGCCTCAGCAAAAAAATATAAAGGGCTGGGACTGTAACTCAGTGGTAGAGCACCCTTGGGTTCAATCCCCAGTACCCTACCAAAGATGATACACAAATATCATTTTCTTTAAATCTGTATAAAAACTATACATGATAGCATAGATACTCTTATGACATTCACTGTGGAAAATTTATAATACCCTGAAAAATAAAATGGAAGGCACCTGTGGCCTACCACCTAGAGATCATACTTGTCAACATTTTGGTGTTTGTCTTTCTAGACATTTTTATGCATAAATATTGAATTTTGAAAAAAAAAAAAAAAAGAAGAAAAAAGAAAAGAAATCCAGAGAGAAAGCTTTGCCACCCTCCTCACCCTCAAGTGTTCCTTGCATCCTGATGTTTGGTTGTTCTTCTGCAGGTCTTGGCCTGTAATGGTGATTGTGTGGCAGTTTTGTGCTGTGGTTAACCCAAGAGTGATTAATTAGCTGTCTCTTGCCCTCCTTCCTTTCCACATCCTTTCTGTCTCAAAGTATGAGCTTCCTGCAGCACATTGCAGATGGAGCTATTCTTCAGATAACCACAAGTGGGTTTCAGGGCTGGGACACATGTCAGTGCAGGTTCCATTCCTGTGCCTCCAGCGGGAGAAATGGCTTTGTACTGAGTACCTGTTCCTCAACTCTGGAAGTTCTTGATTCTGAGAAGTGGATTTCCATGGTGATGGCTCTTGGTGCATTCACAGCATGGCAGCTGCCTAGCCCAGGGCCAACCTGCCCTTGGCTGAGCTTGAGGTCAGGAAGGTGGATTCCTGTCCTGGTACAGAGATTTTAAGTGGACAGCTTTGGCCCTCCCTTCTGCTCAAACATTAGTCTCTGACCATCATTTTCTGCAAACCACAAATAGCAGAAAGAATCATTTATGAGGCTCTATAGAGAAGGGTCCTCTTTTTCTTCCCCATCTATGATGCTAGAGTGATAGTCCATTTCCTTGTCATGAAACTGTCACAGAATGACACAGACATCTGAGGTTTGGGCCATGCTTCATGTTTGCTGGTCTACAGGCTTCTTGTGAGGGTCCAAGTCAATGTTACTGGGCCTTCCTGGACATGCTCCATTCTATAGTCCTTGCTTACTGAATCTTTGGCAAGTTTTCACCAACCCAAGCAGAACTTGTACTCTGTCTTAGGAAATTGCTGTTTATGCAGAACATGCTTTTTCAAATTCTGCACAGATACTCAAGAAAATTCAGATTTATTTTCCCTTGGAAAAATTGCTAATGAAGATGGTGATATCTTCAACAGACCTTTCAACAGAAATTATAATGGCTAAATTTATGGAGCACTTACTGAATAGCCAGTTTCAAAAGAGTATTTGCCTTTTACTAGCTTTGTAATCCTGAAAAAAATCACCTAGTTTCCCTGAGCCTTCGTTTGTTCACCTATAAAATGGTATAATTATACTGATTTTATAAGATTGTTATGAGTATGACACAGTGCAATATTTATCAAAGTTTCTGGCACACAAAAATTGCTCAATATGTGTTAAGTATCCTTTTGTAGTACTACTGTCAATTGATTCTTTTTTTTTTTTTTTTTCAATTGATTCTTATGCATGTGTATACATATGTAAATATGCAGTCAAGAAAAATATGCATAAGAGGGGAAATGTTAAACTTTACTTGAAATTTCCATTTTTTAGTAGAAGTTTTTAAAACTTGATTATATACATAGGTAACTGCATAAATCAGCTCAGTGGAGGATCCATTCAGTCTTAAATCATCAGACCAATTTATGATTATGTAACTGATAGAGCTGCTTGTTTTGGAGAAATAGCATCACTCTGTTTATACTACAAAGCTAACAATGGGTAAGACATACTGGCTTCAAATCAGTACACATAGCAGCATTTCAGTTTCTTTTTTCCCATATTTTTTATTGATGCATTATAATTGTACACAATGGTAGGATATGTTGCTACATATTTATGCATGCACACAAATATAACAATATATTTTGGCCAGTATCTTTCCTCAGTATTTCCCTTTTCTCTCCCCTTCTCCCTTGTACTGGTATCTTTCTTCTACTTTACTGGTGTTTCTTCAGTTTTCATGAGATACCCCTCATCTTTCTTTTTCTTTCTCTTTTCTCTAGCTTCCACAAATGAGAGAAAACATGACCCTTGACCTTCTAGGTCTGGCTTATTTCCCTTAACATAATGCTCTCAAGTTCTATCCATTCTCCCGCAAATGACATAATTTCCTTCTTCTTTATGGCTGAATAAAACTCCATTGTGGCATAATACCACATTTTCTGTATCCATTCACCCATTGATGGACACCGAGGTTGTTTCCATAGTTTGGCTATTGTGCATTGTGTGGCTATAAACGTGGTTAACTTTCCAGTCTCTTATATGGACCTAAAACTAAAAGTATAATTATAGTTATATCTATTTTCCTAGAAATATACAATCTCTTCCAACATGCCCTCCAATAAAGCCTTCTTTACAGGTCATCTAATGTGTTAAAATATGGAGGTATCATGAGGAAGCAGACTCGTACTCAAAAGTAACTCCACAAGGCAAAATTTACTTCTACAAAAGGTGTGCTACAGCACAAAGTCAGGCACGCAAGCACGCTGGAGTGGGTAGTCCACCTGTTTTCATCCCTAAGGCAGCACTTCCCCTGGTTCTGATAGGAGGAGCTCGGGGTTAAAATCTATGCGATTGTCTAATTTTAAAGTTAGAGTGGGCAAAGGGAAGGGCTGTAGTTACCACTGGATACAGGTTGGGGAGCTCAAAATGGCTACTTGGGTTATTTCAAGAAATCCATAGCCTATGGTGTTTTCGTGTAACTTTCCATTCAGCTCTATTTCCCCTCTGATTGCCTTTCTTTACATCCCAATCTTACATTTAAGGCTAAATATTATATTCTGAAAATGGATCACCAGAATTACTATTTCTCACAAATGGTCAACATAATTTTCATAATTACTTGCAAAGAAGAGTCTACTTCATCCATTTCCAAAGGAAAAATTCCCAACCAATTGAGATAACTAAATTTACACTCCACAGGGTATACAAACTACATTTCCTGAACAGATAATTAGCACTCAATAGCTTTTATGCTTTTATATTTTCCTGGGACCCTTAGTCTTGCATTTCCTAGCCACCAGCAGGTTTGATGCTGCAGGATGTGATCATAAGCTGCACAATTTTGACCAGTGAATACCCTACTGTGGATGGAAGAGCATTACTTAGGCATTCTCAGCCCTGGTGCTAGCCCCTCCCATCTAAACTTGAACAATACATTTCTCTGGGGGGTGCCTGGTCTCCTCATCCATAAAATGAGGATGGGACTGGGGGTGGGGTATCCAAGATTTCTTCCAGCTTTCAATTCTCTATTATATAATATATAATTAGTTAAAATATACATAAGAAATTAAAAACTGAGTTGGTTTGAGTTTGCATTCATGGTTGGCTTATTTTATGTTTATAGTTTCAAAAGTTTTAGTTGGAAAATCATAAACAAAAAAACGACACTAAGTTTTTTTCTTTGTATTCTTACCTGTATTTTCACCTGAATTATCCTGAGTATAAAGTGACAGTTGTATTTTCAACTGTTTCTCATGGATAGTCAAATGCTGAGTCTATTAGCCTCCCTGTTACAGACTTTATCTATGACACGTTTGTACACAGGCGTGGGCAGAAAGCCAGTCCTTTGTATTCATACTTATTGTCAACACAGAAATGCTACAGTTCTGAAACTAAAATGCACTTCAACGAAGGTTTACTCCACCCTTCGTTTGTTCTTAGAGCAATGAGAAACCTGACATTCTAAGCCTTGGTTCTGATTTTAGTTCAGATGCATATTATTCTACCTGCTGATTTTTAAAAGTCTGGCTTGTCTATGTGAAGAAATGCTAACTACTAATTTTAAATATTTTTTTTTAAAAAAGGAGTGGGAGAGAGAGGCTGGCATGAAATCTGAGTATAAGCAAACAGTACATAAAAAACAGGTGTGTGTGTGCTGGGCTCACCTCTGAATGCTCTCCCATGTCTGTCTATGGTCCACTGGAATTAACCTCAGCTGGAACCTCACTAAGGGTTTAGTCATTGGGTTTGGGTTGAGCCCCGACTCTCTTTTTGCTGCCTGTGTCTTATAATCCAATCTTACATTTAGTGACTTCAAACACGTTTGTGACGGTTGTTCACTTACACAGCTGGTATTTAGTGAACACCTGCATGGGAGCCATATGCCACACTGTAGAGGTGTCAGAAGCAGGTGCAGTCTCTGTCCCACTGTCCTCACCCTCAAGAATTCACAAGTCAAGCATTTAGCAGAAAGCATTCCAGACTGGTAACAATTTAAAAAGCAAATGCATATACTTTAAAAAAATATTTTTATTAGTTGTTGATGAGTCTTTATTTATTTATTTGTATGCGGTGCTGAGAATCCAACTCAGTGCCTCACACATGGTAAGCAAGTGGTCTACCACTGAGCCACAACCCCAGCCTGCAAATGCATATACTTTTTTAAACAAAACTAAACAAAAAACCCCTTAGGAGTTTTGTTCCCTGCATCTGCTAGATGCCAGTTTTGTAACTGAGCTTAGTTTTGCACAGTCTACTGAACTTAAGCTTTCATGAGGTCCTCAGGAATTATAAGCATTAGCAGTGAGAATCTACAGACAGAAAGAGATTTCCTTCCATAGTAAAGTTTTCAGGGAGCAGTAAGCTGAGAGGCAGGGAGGCCGGTGACCTGACAGTGCCTAAGACTGCCTTTTACTGACCTGTTTCAGTTCATTGGTGAAGTAGATGTAAGTCACAGCCACACACAGGGACTGCAGGAGCACTGTGAAGATCAGAATCAGCACACAGGACTGGCCGGGGCTGGAGACCCCCCCGGTCTGCAGCATGGCCATGGTCCTGTGAGGGTCTGAGCGTCCTGTGTCAGCCAGGCAGCAACAGGCTACTATGAGGAAACAAAGACCAAGATCGGGAGGTGGAGTTTTTTTAGTTTCATTTCTGTCAACAAGAAAATGAAATTTACAGAGCACTACTAGGAAGCCAGCAGGAGCAGAAGTAAATTCTCAAAGGCTTTCTCTACTCCATAAAAATGTAAGGGATCAATTTGGTGAACACATTAAAAAAAAAAAAAATTCAATGCACAAGGCTGTGAGCACAATCCTCAGCACAGGAAAAAAAAAAAAAAAAAAAAAAAAAAATCACCAGGAGAGTCTGTTAAAAGGTATTGCTGCCCAGGTCCCACCTCACCTCACTTGAATCTGCATCTGTGCTACCCCGATTCCCCAGAGATGGAACAGAGCATGAGATGAAGCTTGCATCATGGTGGTCACTGGGGAGAAGGGAGACCAATACCCTGCCCTTGCATGCTCTGCCCTTTTCTGTCCTCAACCCCCTTTACCCTCTTCTCTTTCTTCCTTTCCTTCTTTCTACAATCCCCTGAGCTGAAGACAGCTGGGGTTTTCTTTTGTTTTTCCTAATACATCCTCATTCAACCATAGAGCCCCAAGTCTTATACTCCGGCTGCCATTAGCAGGAGGGCTAAATGATATGAGAATTCTTGTGACTTGAAACTTCCATGTCTGGCTTCCCTTCTGTTACCTGAGAAGTAGGAAGAGGGTGAGTGCGAGAGTGAATAAAGGGAAGTACAATTCTTTTGAAACAACAGTATTTCTGCATAATCCTATTTTGAATGTCAGAATCTAAATAGTGTGTCTTTCTTTTTGCAAACATTGGGAAACAAATTCTAGTCTCTTTCCCCCACCCTAAACCCCTACCAAGGTAATATCTACTGAGTCAAACTGGAGAGGGAGGAAGTAGCTAACATACTCTGAAGGTAAAGGGGAAAAACACATTGATATTTTCCAAAATATTAGCCCTGTCACACTCAGTGTCTGATTGTTACTATCCTTCTTTTACAGACTAGGAAATGGGGACTCTGGAAAGCCCTGCTCAGGGTCATGCCATTACTTACCCTTAAAGGTAGAATCCAGTCCCACATCTGGAGGTACCATATGCTGACCATGCTATATGTAGTCCCTATATTTTGTTCAGCATTTCATGACTTATTCTAGACCCATTGAATCAGAGTTCCTGGCACTGAACCTAGAAATCTCTATTTTCACCAAACACTCCAAGAAATCCATTGGAACCTATATTAGTCAGCTTTCCATCGCTGTGACAAAATACTTGAGATGAATAACTTAAAAGAAGGAAAGGTTTATTTGGCTTCGTTTCAGAGGTTTCTGTCCGTGATCATGGCCCCCGTTGCCTTTGAACTTCTAGTGAAGCAGCACATCAGGGCAGCAGTGCATGGCAGAGGATACTGCTCATGTTATGCTAGTCAGGAAGTGGGAGTGGGGAGGGTAACTGGAGGTGGTCCCAATTTTTCCTTGAAGGGTATGTCCCCAGTGACCTAAATTCCTTCTCCTAGGCCCCCCTCCAGAAGATTCCACCATTTCCTAGTATTGCCACAGACTGGTGACCAAACCTTTTACACACAGACCTTTGGGAGACATTTCAGATCCAAACTATAGCAGAGTCTAAATTTGGGACCTTTGTTTAGAGTGAGTCCTAGTTATTGTCCTGAGTTCAGACAGCTCCATTGTTCACCATTGGCTCATTCTTCTTGCCCTGGCCTTTGAAATGAGGTCAATCAGCTATATCTACATCTTAAAATATTTTTCAAGTCTAAAGTTTGCCTCTGTAAACATTCCAGATTCTAAAATGCAAGCTCCTTCCGGGCACAGATGAATTGACAGGGAATCAGTTTTAGATGTTACAGGAACTGAACACTTTTAAACATACACTCTAAGTCCTGAATTGAATGATTTTTTTAAAATCAAGGGGAAAAAGAAAGAGGCAACTGGAATGACAAGACACACAGTTGATGTGCATAATCATTACTCTCTCCAATTCTTCATCCCTCCTTCTACTCCTACCTCTTGTCATGTGTCCTTGTAGTTCATGTTGAGTATATAGAGGGCATATTTTCCTGCTTCACTATCATGTGATCAGGCCACTGGGATATCAGTGGAGCTACCATAGGAAGGCTTGAATTAGAACTGCTCACTTGGTTTTACCAACTCTAATTTCATGAGAACACAAACCCTGGGTCCTTCAAGGAGGATGAGAGATATGTGGAGCTGAACTTAACCCCAGCTGCATTTTGGAGCCAAGGTCAACTGAATCCAGCCTAGATCAGTTGATTCCCAAGCAAGCCACGGATGACAAGAATAAACAATTGTTCTTTAAATCCAGTTTCAAGAGGGCACTGGGCCACAGCAGCTTAGGTCACAGGGGATGGGGGCTGTTCATCAGGGCCTCCTAATCTGCAGCAATACAAATCTGTGAACTGCAGGCAGCTCTTCAAACTGCGTTCCAGGCCTGTGAGGGCTGTGGGTGTGTCTCTTGTGCAGTCACCTGCAGGGGCAGTGGAGACCACTGGGGCTCTCCAGTCTACAGTTTCCCCTTTAAAGAGATGTCCCTCTTGGTTCTGAGCTGAGCCATGCGGGAGAGGTAAGGTAACTCCCTCTGTTCTCTGTGCCTCTGCTCTAGGCTTTTCCACTCCGGCAACTCTCTTCACCTCCTTGCTGCTCTCCACCATGCTTCCTCAATCAGCCAATCAGGAGATGACTGTTTAATCTTAGTTGTGGTCCTTTTTTGTGGGATAGACAAAGTAATGGGTGACCTAGTCATTTCTCAGATGCCATTCAACAAGTAACCAAATCATATATCTCCCAAACTTAGTTTCTTTGACAATGAAAGGGGTACTGTCAAGACTATGCTGGAATAATAGGTGTAGGGCAGGAATATTCTAGGCAAATTAGGAAGGTTGATTTCCCTACCAATAAATCTCGGTGACATAAGTGGGTTGATGAATGGGGATTTTTTTTTTTAAAAAGTGAGAATAATAACTGAAAACATCTGGAGTTTTTCAAGATGATGGAATAGAGCAGGTAGCTTTCCTGGCTGCTCCGTGGCATGAAACCAAGAAAGCAGACAGGCAGTTTCTCAGCAAGGTGGGTGAACCAAAAAAAAAAAAAAAAAAAAAAAGGAGGAGGACTTTATTGGATTTTAAAACTGGATATTCAAAGCAGATTGGTGACTCAGGAGGTTGGATATAATAAAATAAGGAAGAAATTCCTAGTGGTACAGCCACTGCCGCAGCCAGGCTGGAAACATCAGCTAGAGTGGTTCCTCCACAAGCAAAGTGGAGGGATAAGGGAAATAAAGGAACCTGTATTTTTAGGAGGCCTGAGGTGTGTCTGGGTATGGAGCATTTAGAGATCAAGAACATTGCCCAACAAACCTGAAAGGTAGCTGCACAATGTCCTTATGCAGGAAAGAAGCACCATCTCTCCAGGCAGCATGGGGAGGACAAAGGAAGGAACCATTTTGCAGCTGTGGCATAGGGGCTGGTAGCTGAACAAGTTGGTTCCTGGCAAAGCTGAGTTTGGCCTGAAATACAGGCCCAATAAACACATACTGCATGACAGAGTGTGCTTAAGTGACCAGGAGAAACTCAAACTTGGAGACAGGTTTACATAGGGGTCAACTGGTTGGGGAAACCCACCTGGCTCTATCCCTCCCTGTCCAACCTGCTGCTTATAGGACTGATTGAGAGAGACACTTCTGGCTTGGAATTTGGAAGGGCAGGATGGAGAGATTGAGTTTGGAGACTGAACCCAAGATGAGGAAACATGGGGCCCCAGCTGATGTAGAGGACTAAGAATTGGTTCCTCCAACACACGATTGGAACCCAGTGGAGATCCCTGGGGTACAGTCTTTCGGTGTGGACTGGCAAGTACTGGGTGCTGGAGGTGCACTGATTTAAAATCTCTAGACCAAGTGACATTCAGTGAAGAGCCTGGAGCCTCCCTAAGCCTAAACCCTGCCTCCAGGAATTCCATCTACCGGATTACCTCCCTTTGGCAGCATTCCAGAGGGTGGAGCATCAGACTCCAGACGACCCCACATAAAACTGCCGAAGGGAAGCTGAGGATCTTTTGAACTCCAATGGAAAGAATTCTTGAACTTTTCATCAAGATTTTTCTCTCTTTTTTTCTTTTCTCTGTAACCATAATGGTATGTGGACATTTACACATACTCATATTTGTTTTTTTCTCATTTCTAGCATTTCTGAAGCCAGTCAGTTTTTGTGGATTAGTTTTATGACGACTAGGATGTTTGATTAATTTATTTTAGTTTTGTTTTTAATTCTTTTTCTTTTTTAAAGAATTTTAACTTTCACTTACCTATTTCCCTTGATTCTTTCTCTCTTTTCTTCTGCTAACAGTCAATCTCTATTGTTCTCTCTTTCACTCTTCCTTTAATTTTTTATTTCTATCTTCTCGCCTCCTTCCTCATAATCATCACACCCTATATCACTTTTGTTCTTTCCCTGTCCACCATTTGAAATGGTAAGCCCTTTGCAAACTTGCTGTTTTTGTTGTAGCAATAACAAATTGATTACATCATTTCTGTTTTCTGTGATAATTAACATTGTAGATGTCATCATAGGAACTATTTGGTTTAATGCAGTATATTGTTTGCATTGGTTGTTTTTATTTGTCTTCCCCTAAATGGTGAGGTACTGAAAACCTTCAGGAACACTACAGGTCTACAGGGTAGAAACTCTACTACCTCAGATCCACACTGCTAGATGGATAGACACAAAATAACATGAAAAAGCAAGGGGAAAAAAAAAAAAAAACTCCCCAAACCAAGATACTTCAAAAACAGAAATTAATGACACCAAGGTGGACGAAATGTCAGAGAAGGAATTTAAAATGTATATAGTTAAACTAATCTGCAAGGTAAAGGACAATGTAAGGAGTGATATCAGAGAGAAAATAGAGGAAGTGAAAGATCACTTCAATAAAGAGATAGAGATTCTGAAAAAAAGTCAAGCAATCCTCAAAATGAGGTAATCAATAAACCAAATTTAGAATTCAATGGACAGTATCACCAACAGACTAAAGAGAGTCTCAGGCAATGAAGACAAAATATATAATCTTTGAAAACAAAGTTTACCATGGAGAAAAGATGTTAAGAGACCATGAGCAGAACCCAAGAAATATGGGATAATCTGAAAAGAACAAATTTAAGATTTATTGGGATAGATGAAAACTTGGAAATACAAACCAAAGGAATGCACAATCTTTTCAATGAAATAATATCAGAAAATTTCCTGAACCCAAAGAATGAAATGGAAAATCAAATACAGGAGGCTTATAGGACCCCAAATATACAAAATTACAACAGATCCACACCAAGGCACATTATTAAGGAAATGCCTCACATGTAGAATAAGGATAGAATTTTAAAGGCAGCCAGAGAAAAATAGCAGGTAACATCATAGGGAAACCAATTAGGATCTCAGTTTACTTCTCAATCCTCAGAGTCAGAAGGTCTTGGAATAATATATACCAAGCTCTGAAAGAAAATGGATGCCAGCTGAGAATACTTATCCAGCAAAATTAAGCTTCAGAATTGACAATGAAATAAAAACCTTCCATGATATACAAAAGTCAAAAGAATTCACAACTAGAAAGCCTGTACTACAAAACATTCTCCACAAAATATTTCATGAAGAAGAAATAAAAAACAAAAGTGAAAACCAGCAAGGGGATAAACTACACTAGAAGAATAGTCAATCAAAGGAGAAACTAATTCAAAGTCAAAACCAAAAATAAATCAAAATGAAAGGGAGTAAGAATCATTTCTCAATAATAACATTAAATGTAAATGGCCTAAACCCATCAATCCAAAGACAGACTGGCAGATTGGATTGAAAGCAAGACCCAACAATATGCTGTCTTCAAGAGACTCACCTCATAGGCAAAGACATCTGCAGACTGAAGGTAAAAGGATGGGAAAAACATATTATTCACATGGATCTCATAAACAAGCAGAGGTTTCTACCCTCATATCAGATAAAGTGAACTTCAAGCCAAAGTTAATCAGAAGGGACAAAGAAGGACATTTTATACTGCTTAAGGGAATTATACGTCAACAAGACATAACAATTGTAAATATTTATGCCCCAAACCTTGGAGCATCTATGTACATCAAACAAATCCTTCCCAGTTTCAAGCATCAAAGAGACCACAACACAATTATACTGGATGACTTTAACAAGCCTCAGTCACCACTGAATAGATTCTCCAAACAAAAAACTAAATAAAGAAGCCATAGAACTATAAATTAAAATTGATAATTTAGACTTTACAAACTACATATTTATTCATCAATGACTGAATACACTTTCTACCCAGCAACACATGAATCCTTCTCTAATATAGACCATGTTATGTAAGCTATCACATATGTTGGCATGCAATTGTAATATTGCCTTAATATATTTTTAGCATCTGTAGGGTTATTTTGATTGCTTCCTTCCAACTGATAATAATTTTTGTGTTCTCACTTTTTCTTAATTAGACTTGCTTCACTTTTATCAACTTTTAGTTTTTTTTTTGTTTTGTTTTGTTTTTTTTTCATCTTTTTTTTTGTTTTTTTTTTTTTAATTGTATACAAATGGGATACATGTTGTTTCTCTATTTGTACATAGAGTCAAGGCATACCATTTGTGTAATCATACGTTTACATAGGGCAATTATGTTTATTTTTTTTTCCCTTCCCCCCAACTTTTAGTTTTAATATTTATTCTCTATTTCATATAATTTCTCCTCCTACTCTTATTTTTTCCTTCATATCACCTAACTTGAAAAAATTGATTGTTTATCTAGCTTCTTTCTGATATAAGTACTTTAAGTTATAAATGTTCATCTGAGTACTGTTTCATCCCAGAGATTCTGATATTTTAAGCTCTTATTATCACTTAGTTCAAAGCACTTTTGTATTTACTTTTCTTTGCTTTCTTCTTTGACCTATGAGATATTTATAAGTGTGCCATTTAATTTTGAAGTAGTTGACATGTGGGAGTGGGGTTCTATATATCTTAAGGTGGTTGATTTCTAATGCAATAAATCAAGCAGGAAACAGTTTGCATGGTTTCAAATAAAAAAAAGTAATAGAAATGCTTTTTATATTGATTGTATTGGTTACATGCATGTCAAAACTGATCAAATTGCATACCTCGAATATGTACATTTTATTATACTTCAATTTTGCCTCAATAAAACTACATAAAAAAAAATATATATATATATATACACACACACACACTAACATTATATAAGAAAATACCTGAAGACACTATTAACCAAGGAGAAAGGGCTTCTTTCTCAAAGGTGTCAAAACCATGGCATTGAGGGTAGAAGGTTTGTGGACTTTCTGTAAAGGAGTAGTTTGCGTAGTCTCTGATGGGAATAGCATAGACGGGGTGGCCAGAGTACCTACATGTCACTATGGTTGCATGCCAACACTCTGTCTTCAATAACATTTGCTTTACTGTGATAGGGTGGAGGTCAAATATGATGGAGATGTGGACAGGGGACTAACAGCCCTGCGTCAGTTCCTGGGACCACCACAAATAGCCAGTTAGTGTAAGGTTCTGTTCTCCAGGAATCTTTATTACCTGTTCTGGGTGGCATAAGGACTTCCATCTTTTCTTTATGAAGTAAGCTGAAATGAACCTGGAAAGAAAAGGATGTCAGAAAGCAGGAAGCACAATGACCCCTTCTGAGGTGGCTTGCAGATGTGGCACTTTCACACTGATTTTAAGAAAACATAATACAGGCTAAACCCTAATATAGTTTTGTTTGTTTAATTTTGAGTGCTGGGGACCAAACCCAGGACCTTGAGTATTCTAGACAAATGATCTACCCCTGAGCTACATACCCAACTCCCTGTAGTATATTTAAAAAGATATAAACAGGAGCAGTGTGAAGATAATGCCATCAGGCCTTCCAAGGAACTGACTCTCTTCCTCAGGCAGAGTGCAGACCGCAGGCCTGGACCCCGGGATGGCCAGAGGCTCTCTGCTGTCAGAAGATCAAAACTGGCCATGGCCCGGCTGCACTGGCAGCTGCTCCTGTCTCTCCTCACCTAGGAAATGATCCTCTGTGTGAAGCAGAAGAGCTGCAGATTTGGAGAACAGAAAAGAGTCAAGGAGCCGGGAGAGACTGCTTTGTTGTGCAACTAGAAGGAAACCTTATGAGCTGTATGCTCTTGGGCAGGGCAGTTAATTTCTCAGATTCCAAGTTTCTCTTCAGAAAAGTAAAGTTTCTGGCAGCAAAATGACTTTCTGAGAAGGTCTGAGGATACACACGAGGCGAGAGTAAAATTTCCTGCCCTTTCTCCAGACCAACTGCTATTAGCACTCCAGCTGTATAGATACACTATTTTTCTACTGCCCTTTGTTTTCAAGCAACCTGTGACAGTATTGCATTTACATTTTATTGCAAGTTGTACTCCTCCATAGGAGTACACCTAACAGTCAAAGGCCCACTTTATTGTTCTTGATCCCCAGGCCTATGACTTCCTGGCACTTAGTAAGCAGTAAGTGCTTGGGTAGGAAGGGATGGAAGGAAGGATTGGAATTGGCAGGAATCCCATGTAGTGGCATTGCTGCACTGGGGGGTGGGCATGGGTGGGTGCTGAGGGCACCTCCTACAGGAAATGATGCTTTGTTGGCAGGTCCTGGCACTGGAGGGCATCCCTGAAATGTCTGAGTCAGAGAATGGGAGTGGTGCTAGACAGGGTGAGAGGTTTCCTTAACTCACCCCATTTGGCAGTTTAGCCTACAGCAGGTCCTGGAGACTGAAATAGGGAGCTCCTGAATTTCTTCTTCCTGAGAATAGAAACTAAAAAACTAACCTGTAACTGGGTATGGTGGTATATGCCTATAATTCCAGTAGCTTGGGAGACTGAGGCAGGAGGATCACGAGTTCAGTGCCAGCCTTAGCAACTTAATGAGGCCCTAAGCAACTCAGTGAGACCCTGTCTCTAAATAAAATATAAACAAGGGCTGGGGATATGGCTCAGTGGTTAAACAACGCTAGGTTCAATACCCAGTACCTCAAACAAATAAAAAACTAATGCCTGGCCTGAGTGGACCAGGAAGTTTCACCTTTCAAGGAAGGTGAAAATGAAAAATTCTCTGAACCCACCTAAATCTACCTATGTTTATCTCCTTGCTTCTTTTTCTACTAATTGTAACTGCTTTTGTAGGCCCAGAGGAGAAAAAAATCTACCTGCTTCTCCCCGGTTTGATCACATTGTATTGAATTCATTTTTCCTCTTTACATCATTTGGATATTTCTTTTGTGGGTGGATGGCCTAATCCAGCTGGCCAGGATCCAGGAAGGTTCCCTGGTTAGGCTGTTGGTAGCAAGATCACACCCACTTGCCTGGACAGTGTCAGGTGCAAATCTAGGAGGGTCTAAGGCTAGTATGGTTTTTTTTTTTTTTTTCCCCTTAAGCTGGTCATGTGCATGTCACTGTGGCAAGGAAGTCTGGGGTTTCTTAATGAGTAAATCTCAGCCCCCAATCATATCATTTCTTTCTTGAGTTGTCATGAGAAGGATAAAACCAAGTTTTGCCAGACATTGTGAGACATTGAAAGGCATTGTGTTTTTCTCAGCAGCTCAGTATTGCAGTACTGAGTGATGTTTAGCAAATATTTGGAAAGTTTTTTAAATTCATAAATGCTTCGCCTGAGTTTCTGTGGGTTTTGCAACCTTTCCTCTTTCTTCAGGAAAGAACAGTATTGTGGCTGTCTTGTGGGGAGCTCCCAAGTCCCAGTTCCCTCTTATCTTCATGGAACAAGTAGAATTTTAACTAAAAAGGCAACCAAAATGACAAGTTCTGTTTCCACTTTCAAACTCGCAGAGCTACAGAGGCTAAAATGTAGAGCCTGTTATAGGAGGAGAAACTGCTATTAGAGGAAGTCCAACTGGAAGCGCCCACAGCAGATTAATTTTCTTTCTTTTCCTACTAACAGGAACAGCTAAGGAAGCTCTAGTTCTGGCACAAAGCCATCCACTTTGGCTGTGGAATATTTTCCCATGAAGAAATGTGAGAACAAAATAATTTTTGAAGGGTGGTTGTATTAGACACCTTGTTGAGTGATGCCTCAAAAGCTTTCCGGTCATTTCTGTTGCATTCAGAGGAAAATAGGGCTGTGTAATTGGCCAGGAAATAAAGGCACACAATCTGTTTGCACCTCTATTATCTGACTAATGGAGGTCACTATGTCTGACTGGGACTCAGGTTAATCACTCTGACAGTTGTATTTGGGGGAACTCAGGCTAAGTTGTTTTGCTTGTCTTTTGATTCCGTTGTGTTGTTGGCCTTTTCCCTTTGAGTTATGGCAGATATTTTATTATTTTTTAGAGTTTTCTTGCACTTTCTTTCCCCTTTTCTGACATTGCACAGAGATCAGTGTCTCTGTTCTCCTTCAGTCTCTGGCACTTGCTTAACAGACTCCCTCAGCAAGAGATGATGTGAAGAACTTACATGTGGAGGTGGTAAAGGGGATGTTTACAAAAGATGACTGTGCGCTGAAAGTGCCTTCATTGTCCCAAGTGAATTTAACTTAAAAAGTCTTTAAAGAGCACTTATTTATAAGGAACTAACACTCTACACTTAAAAACAATTCCAGCAATTCTAGATTTTATTGCTTAAGGAAGACTTCTGATACGGGAACTGTCAGTTGATTTCACTCAAATCATGCCTGATCATCTGTATTCCTGGCAGTTGATGTTATTGTGGTTTTTTTTTTTTTTTTTTTTTTTTTTTTTTAATCTGATGAAGAAGTTCTATAGCTCAGGAATGAACCTCCATGGTGCTCAGGTCACTGTTTGGGTTAGAGACCTACTGATTATCAATCCTCAGAGACAGTATGGTATGGTATAGTAATGAAGGTCATGGGCATTGGAATCAGGAGGGACTGATTTGATTCTGGGTTCTGTGGTTACCTCCTCTGTGACTTCTTTAGGCTATAGTTTCTCATCTGTAAAGTGAGAATATCAATATCAGTATCTGTCTACATATCCATTTATTTTGAGACAGGTTCTCACTATGTTGTCCAAGCTGGTCTTGAACTCCTGAGTGCAAGAGATTCTTCTGCTTCAGCCTCTCAAGTAGTTGAAACTGTAAGTACATTCCACTGTACCCGACTAAAATTAATATTTATCCCATAAGTATTGCATGAAGGTTAATTTCTAGGACCTCAGTCTTGTTGATTTTGTTTTTATATAAAATATTGAAGGATCAATACTGGATTAAAGTCAGGTCCCTTTAAACTCTAATATTTGATGCATTCCTATTTTAGTCTGTCTGACTGACAGAATAAATACCATAAATGGAGTGACTTGCAAACAACAGAAATTCATTTCTCACAGTTCTGGATTTTGGGAAGACCAAGATCAAGGCAGTTGTGGTGTCTGGTGAAGGGCCTGCTTTTCTGCTTCACAGACAGTGCCGTATTGAAGTACCCTAACGTGAAGGAAGGGCAAACAGACTCTCTCAGGCCTCCTATAAGGAGGATTAGAATTTCAGCATATGGATGGGAAGACAGGCACATTCAGATCATGGCGACTGCCATCAAACAGGTCCTGGTTCCTGACCATGTGAAGGCAGTCAAATCACAGATCATCTTCCTTTAATGTAACAAAGGGGAAAAAAACTGAAGAAAGACAGTTTTTTGTTTAAAGAAAATTTTGACAGAACAGGGAGGGGCTTCCACCACATCTTTGCAAGGGAGGAAATAAACTTCCTCTGATTTCCTTGCTCCTCTGTTGAACTGTAAATAAAGTTCCATGTGTCTGTTAACGTCTCTATCTGGTTTAAGTCGCCAGCTTGGTTCTCGCCATGGAATCTGTTTGCTCTTTGCATGTACTTTGGAATGTCACATGTAGTTTCCAAAGAGCTACATGAAAACAGGGAAGCACCAATGACCTTTGGATACATTTTGAACCTGAGTGGAAAAGACATAACAGAACCTGTTTCCTGAGGTGAAGGCTACAGGTTATTTTCTCTGCCCTAAGGTGGGGTAAGTTAACCTTCCTAGGCATACCTAACTAAATAGAGGTAAAACTGTAACTAGAATGCTGTTCCTCATTCCAAGTTGGCTGTTTCTCCACATAGAAATTTAGTAATCTGACCAAGGCAGGCCTTTGGTGAAGCCTCTGTGGTAGAGATCCTGATGATTAATTGATTTTAAAGCAATTATTGCAAATGCTGATAGCTGTACCCTAGGAGTTGAGGGCGGGAAAGTGTGACATGAAGGATAACACAGAAGAAAATATTTCAAAGTACAACTCCTCTACTGTCTTGACATTAAGGCTGGTAAGAGTTTCAAAGAGACAGAACTTAAAACAGACTGGCAAAATTTGTTTGATCCATATTAACACCTGTTATGGACTGAAATGTGCTTCCTCCCCAATTTAAATGTTGAAGTCCTATTCCCCCAACCCGCCAGCACCTTGGAATGTGACTGGATTTTGAAGTAGAGTCTTTAAAAGGATCACTGAAGTTTAATGAGGTTCTAAGAGTGGGCCCTAATGCAATGTGACCTGTGTTCTATATAACAGGAAGAAAAGACACCAGGCAGGTAGAGGAAAGTCCATGTGAACACACAGCCAGAAGACAGCCAGATAAGTATGCACTGTTTAAGTCACCTAGTCTGTGGTATTTTGTTATGGCGGCCCTAGCAAACTAATACAATGCCCATCCAGTTCCCTTTCTGAACATTTCTCAATATTTTTATGGATGTGTCATTGTCTTCATTTTGTAAAAATATTCTATATGAAGCCTCTTGTACCAACTGAATAAAGCATAGATACCTTGGCCTGCTGCTTCAGGCTCTGGCTGCCAGCTTCACCAAAACTGACTCAACCAAATCCTTCCTCCAAGAGCGGAGCCGCTCACCTCCCGCTTCCCCGTGCCCTCTGGGATTCCGCCAGAAGTGAGTAGATGTCATAAAAACAGGATCCCCAGACCCGAGATGCTGGAAGGTTGTCATTTTTCAAGTTGACAGATGACCTATGAGTAAGTAAACAAATGCCCAAGGCTACTTTGGCCAGAATATCATGCAATCAAGGTAGAAAATTAATGTTGAATTGAAAAATATGAGCAAGGCAGATACTTATTTTCTTAGATTTGAAAAATGATTCTTCTGACTTCTGCTTCTATGTCTGCTACAGCATTTTTATTCATAAGTCCTGGATTGTCCTTGGGTCATTTGCCTGAAGTTACCTTGCTTAATTCTTTACACAGCTCAAATACTCAGAGATAACACACCTCCACTTTGTGAAGGGTCAGCATTACTGAAATTCACTAACTCAGCATTTTATAAATTGCATTTCATGTTTTTTTCTGTGTCTGTTGTTTTCTGTGCAGGAAACGAAAAAAGATCTATGGCCAAGAAAATGAAATAATTCCCTTCCTCTCTCCTGCAACCCAGGGTACTTCTGTATTTACTTTGACTTCTTATGATTTATTGAATATACCATGTGTCTAGCACTCTGCTAAGTGCATTTTATCATTTAATTCTTGTGTTGTAATTATGAGGAATGTGCTAATTTATTTTACTTATGAGAAACTTGGGAACAAAAACTTTAAGTGATAGTCCTAATGAATGGTTAATTACTGAGATAGGATTTGAATCCACCTTCCAGAGGCATTGAAACACTGGAAGCATTACCTCTTACTCTTTCATGGTGAACATGTACAGTGAATCTCCAAAAGTAGCATATATAATAGTGTTTCTCAAACCATCCAACACAAAATCTTTTTCTTGTCGATTGGTGGATTATTTTGAGACACTTGTTTTCCATCAATCACACCTTGGAAAATCTTAATAACTAAAGAAAAATGAGGGCTGGGGAGATAGCTCAGCTGGTAGAGTGCTTGCCTCTGAAGCACAAGGCCCTGAGTTCGATCCCCAGTACCACAAAAAAAAAAAAAAAAAAAAAAGAAAAGAAAAAGAAAAATGACCCAAATATTTCAGTTTTAATTGGTGGAAAGGGTCTTTTCACAGAGGTATAATTAAAATGTCACCTGAAACATCAATAATTAATAACAAATCTTCTTAAAGCAAATATTTAATAGTGACAGGGGTCCCCTGGAAGCAGAGCTGAGAAGGGGATTCTTGTGTGTGTGATTCTGGGAAGGTGATGGCAGCAGAGGGGAAGTCATGAAAGCAGGAGAGGGCAGGGAGAAAGTTGCACAGGGATGAGGGCTCAGCGGGAGCTGAGCTTCAGGCTGATGCCAGGGGTGGCTCTGGAGCTGGCAGAGCTGGCTTTTGTACTTCTCAGTCATCAGTCATTCCTGATCAACACTCCTGGGTGTCAGGTGGGGACCCTGGAGGCAGCTCCTGCTGAATGAAGACAATTTTCTGGAGAAGGAGCCCTCAGCACAACAGCTGGGTGGTGATTGGCGCACCCACTCCGTGGGTGGGTGGGTGGGGGGATTTGACTGACCCACTACATCCTCCCCAGGTACTGGTCAGATTCACTCGCTTCCTACGTGAAGTTTACTTCATTTAAGCATATATTCTTCAGGATCTTTGCTGGTCAGTTTCTGGGGAAGTTTACAAGAGAAGATTTGATGGTATGAATTTAGTCCACACTGCTTCAGTTGGGCCCGGTAACTGATGCTCAAATATTCTCCTCCTCCTCCACTTATGTTACTGTCTCTGTTAGTACTTACGCCTGTCTACTTGGTTTGCCTGGTGAAGTCACCTTAATCTTCCTATGTGGGTGCTCTGTGCCACTGGTTAACATGACCTTACCAGGTTGTGGTTGCTATATCTGCCCATCTAAAGCTAAAACTGTTTATGGGAGTCTGCTCCATGAAATCACCTGAGAATCTAATATATTCCTCCCTACCCTGTTATATATATCAGACCTAACCCTTGTGTGATCATCAGAGCCAATCGGTCCTAATGATATGCCGTGTGGGCTGGGCCATTAACACAAGTAGCCTGATCTTGCCAGGGACAAGCTGTTGCTTTGCTTTTAGTGATGTTCTAAACCACATTGAATTCTTTGCAGAATTTTTTTGGTGATATTCTGTTAATAAGAACCATTATGGTGAGAGTCTCTGAAGAAGCTTAATTAAGACTCTTTGGTGGAGGAGGGGGCACCACTACAACAGCAATAGTGATGATGTCCTAAGTGGCTATTCATGTGAAAAACTCTTGGCTCTGCTGAGCCTCTTTTGCTTCCTGTTGGAATCCTGATCTCTGGTCTCTCTGATTCTGACTCTCCCATTAATTTTTTTTTTCCCCTTACTGTCATCCAGAGTCAGTTTCTGTTTTTGCAACCAAGAGCTCAGACTAATATATATTCCTTTATCATCATTAATCGAGCAGTTGGCATGGTAGGTAGTAGCAGGCAACAGACACAGAAAAACATAAAACATGGTCCTAGAAATATGAATACCAGGGCAAGACAGAGTAAGCAGAGTGTCAGATGAATGCATGGGACAAGGATTCACATAACCTCACCAGCCAGGGAAGGGCCTCACTAATGGAGAGGGACTTGAACCTAGGTCCAAAGTGGCTGATACCAACAGTTACTGAAAATACCAAACCACGTGGCATCATGTTTGCCCCCTTATCTTTTTTTGGTTAGCTGCAGAGTCCAAGGTCTGCCAACTATGAACAATAAGCTCTTCTCTGTCTACTCACCTGCCTTTCTTCCTCCTATGTGAAATAGTAGTTTTGTTCACCTGTGGTATGGGGAACAAAACCCAGGGCCTTGTGCATACTAGACACGTGCTCTATCACTAAGCTGCATCCTCAGCACAAAAAATAATGCAAGGAAGCATATAACCCTTTTCATTATTATTATTTTTGCTTTGTGTGTGTGTGTGGTGCCAGGGATCAAACCCATGGCTTCATGAATACTAGGCAAACTAGGAAACTGTTTGAGAAGAAAAATAATTGTATCTGTATTTCTATAACCACATTTAGCAATACAATCAAAATTTTCTTGTTTTATTCTTTTCTAGATAGTATTTTCCTTAAAAGACAAAATAACTTATTTCCAAACCATTCTGAAATTCTGAAATCAATCAATCCTTCCTTGCTTCCTCCTTTTGTTCTTTTTCTTCTTTTACAACTTTCATTTTATGGAAGTTAGTATAGATTCATTTTAGAGGAACCAGACAGGCAGAAAAATGAGATCAAAAACAATAATCATCAATAGTGGTACACAGGATTTTGGTGTATTTCCTTCAAGAATTATTGTCTGTTCATTTAAATTGATGTTAACAAAATTGTGATTAGGAATGCATAATGTAAGATATTTAGGTGTCATATATATGGCATATGTAATATATGTCCTACTTTACTCACTTCACATTTTCATTCTTCATTTATTAAAAAATTCTGAGAATGGCATATTTATGACTACATGATGTCCTATTATAGGATATAACTCTTTTATCCATTTCTCTGACAACATTTGGATTGCTTCTAAATACTGCCATCAAAGTGAAATTGTGTTCCATTTGTTTATAAATCTTTTCTCACTTATCTAACTGCCCTATAGTGGAACTACTATGTTAAGAAGTCTAAAAAATTAAAGTTTATCAGAAGCATAAACTGTCAAGTTGTTTTCAGAATGGCGTTGCTAATTCACACTCTCCCCAGCATTGCCATAAGAATGTCAGTCTCACGATTGGATTTAAAAAAAAAACCTTACTGATTTGATAGTTATTATTTCAGTGTTGTTTTAAAATATTTTAAGTTAAAAATTCTATTTCTACTTTGATGATCAGAGATGTTGCTTATCTGTTATTTCAGATTTACAAATGCATAGTTTAGTGGAAGAAATGTGCAGATGATTTCTAAAATACATTCTTCATCAGAAAGACACCTACTGTGAATTAACCTATCCTAGGAGAAGAGACTTTGTTGACTGTAGTTTCTTAGCATGATCCAATAACCCAAATAATAAGAAAAAACTGAATATCTCAATAATGTGCATGTTGTTCATTTACTGTAAAAGCAAATTATATGCATTTACTTTCATGTTTTAAACTTCTTGGTATAGGTTTCTCTTTCAAAGTTCAGTAGTTTAATCTGAGTCTAAAGATCATAACAGTCTTTTCTTATCTCCAAAAAGTAATTTCCCAAAGCAATTGAAAACTATAAAACTAGCAATAACTAGATTAGGTCCACTGGCAAAATGAGACATTTGGGACTGCTACGTTATGTTTTGTGCAGAAAAGGTTTTCAGAAAGCCCAAAAGTAGCAACTGAAGTATCATTGACCCAGACAGCATGTGGGGGAAAAAATTGCTTTTGGTTTCCTCTTTTTGCAAAGATGTTTGATTCTAAGTTGTCTGGATGTCCTCATAGTGAAAATATTTTGGATGACATTTTTCAAGTCCAATGTAACTATGTTCTTAAGATCGCATATTATAATTTCCAAAGTACAAAGAGCTTTTAAAGCAAGCAACCCTTTAGACACAGGTTTTGTCTACCAGATTTGTGACCCTGCTTCATGTTATAAAAAAAAAAAAAATTACTTTTTTTTAGCGCTTGGTACTTTAGAGGGAATAACATCTTTCCTTTATACCCAGTCAATGTTACCTGTGGAAGAGTGGGCTTCAGGACCCCTGACATGGTATATACTCACATACATGTACAAATACAGGCATACACACATCTACACCATGACCCTTATCTTCCTCTTACTATATCACCACTTTCCATGGGGAATGGATCCAAGCAAGTTTTATCCTGCTTAGGGTTCTGACCATGCAAAATACTGTTTGATGAAATATAATCTGCAAGTCAGTGCTGAGAAGCCAACTAACAGTCACATGATTGCATGGTATTAATACCAAAGTCAGCTGAACAGAATAATTGAGTTAATAAAAAATCAGGAAGATGCCAAAGAGATGATAGATTAGCACTTTGTAGAGGGAAAGTAGGAAGCATGTATCAAAAGCCAGAAAAACTTTTATCTTCCTTGGCCCAGCAATTTCAACTCCTGGGAATTTATTTTTAAGAAAACAATCACAGTTTTACAAAGAGATTTATGTGTAAAGTGTTCATTGTGTCATTGTTTATAAAACAAAAAATTGGGAATAACCTAAGAATCCAGTAATAGGAAAATATGAAGTTGAAACACATACAATTGATGACATTTGACAATTTAAACCCATGAAGTAGTAATTTCACATTATAAATTAAATATGTTGGGTATAGTCTGTAAACCAGATGCATCAATAAAGAATCATGTAGTTGAAAAATATTAAATGGTGTGAAATAAAGCCACAATACACTGGTTAGAGAAAAAAGTCAAAACAATAAAACAATGACTAGAATGAGTCTGTTCAATAACTAGATGGAGATATATCTGTGCATAAACTTGATTGATATGTATTATCTCTGACCTTTGGGCTATGGATTATTTTATATTCATCTTTGAGCCTTGCTTTGTTTTCAAAATAGCTATGGTAATTATATATTATTTTTTCAATTGTAAAAATACACTGAATATCCCCCCCCCCCCCAACATCCCTCACAGTAAAGAGAATTGATAAGAGTGTTGTCCTACCATTATATTTCTGGAGAAAAAGCACTTTGCTTCCTGTTGGTGCCTGTCACAATTCTGTCACGGGTCCATTTTGTTCTGCAGTTGGGCGGATCATCAAGGATGTAAAGCATTTTATTGTCCACCCTTAAGTCAAGGTTGACTTTACCTTTAAGCAGTTGACTGGAAGATGTGCCCTCAGGAAAGGCATTCCTGTGCTTTCCCCAGATAAGTGAAATACCTTTTGCAGAGGAAAACCTTTCAAGAGGACGTTCTTCCTCTTCACTGAGAAGTGTGATTCTCACTGGGGTTGAGGAGGGGCACAGGGACAGCACACTTAGTCGAGTAGTGGGGCCATCGTGGGAGCGGTGTATGGAGCAGGGCGGTGAAAGCTGAATACAGAGGAGCTGCTGTTCTTGCAGACCTTGTCAAGTTCATGGTAGAGAAATGGAAAAAAACTTAAAAGAAAACAGAGCAAAAGCAATAGGGTTTTTAAATGTTTTATCTTATGTTTGAGTAGTATGTTTTTAATACCTTTTTACCGTGTCCATGAATGGTGAACCAGAGAAATTTTTTGTTATTACCCTAAATACCTCAGTACAGATGCAACTGTTGAGGAATCAATTTGAGCTGAATTCCATAATCCACTGGAGAGGGTAAACACATGTTGAAACACTACAGCAAATGATTCAAAACATGAATAAATCCAGACTTGTCTCAAACATGTGGTATCTTAAAGTACAAATGTAGTTACTTCATAATTTGGCAAGTTTTTCCTGAAACAAGATAGTCTTTCACAAGACACCATATGATGAACTGCTGGATCCACCCAGGATTTCAGAATTCCTGACTCAGTGATAATGAAGGGGGTTCTTTCCCAGAAATTTATAAAACAAGAAATTGAAAAAAACACAAATGACACTATTGATAAAATAAACAGATTTACTGAATAGTTGATGTGGACGAGTATTTTAATATATGCGAGTATCATTTTAACTACTGATCCCTCTATTCTGTGAATGCGAGTATCATTTTAACTACTGATCCCTCTATTCTGTGACTAGTAACAGCACAAATTCCAGATCAGGCTCTGAGCTAGAATCCCAGCACCACTGCTTATTGGCTTTGAGACCTTAGTCTGGCATCCTAACCAACCTCTCTGTGCCTCAGTTTCTCTATGTATAAAATGAGAGTGGTAATAATAATAACTCCCTTGTAGGAATATTGTGAGAAATAAATGAGTTAAAATACATAAAACAATGTAGTCCCTGGATATAGTAAGTGATAAGGAAATATTGGCTCTCAGTATGTCAGGGTTTTTTGTTTTTTATTTTTGTCTTCAACATCTGCAGTTTTAAGTATTTTTTCCCCTGATTCATCCTACTGGGAAATACTGGTCATGGACACTCCCCTAGAGGAGGGAGGGTGCTAAATACCAGAGGCTTCTCTCTCTCACTGTGTAAAATCTGGGAAGGTGGTAAATAGCACGGTTCATGGAGACAGCGTGGCGGCCACGCACTCAGGTGTCCTCTTTTCTTCACAGCACACTTCTCAGACCCGCTCCTGCCTCCAGTTCCTGGACATAAATGTGCTTCTCTTGGCACAAAAGCTTGCTACTGCTGCGTGTGCCTGTCCTGGGTTTCTTTACGCAGTGACTCACTTCATATCCACCCCAGTGGCTCTGACAGCTCGATTATTTCCCACACTATGTCAACAAGTCATGACAACCCTCCTGTGATCTGAGCCAGGGAGATCAATTCATGGGGGTGTTTTCCAAGCAGTGTTTTCCTTTTGCCACCAGGAAACCCAAAAGGCCCTCTCTCTGCAGGATTCTCTATCTTCTACTTCCCAATTTTGCAGTCAGATTGAAGAACTTCCTTCCCAGGGGCCACAGCCAGGGTATTACTGGCTTTCAAGGGCATTTTGTGTTATAGGGTAGGGGACTGCTCCCCCTGCAAAATATTGTTGTATTTTATGACTATTGGTAAAATGATGAATACGTCAATAGGACATGATAAAATGTCTTATTCAACCTAAAAACTGAGTTTTGATTCTTTCAATTTTTAAAAGAAATCAAAACATTTTCATGGACCCCTACAAATCCTGTGGGCCCTTGGTGCTGTGCTCTGCCTAAAGGGCAGGTTGGTCCTGGTCACAGTGGCTGCCTGAGGCCAGCACAGAAGAGTCTTGCCATTCACATCAACCCTCTAGATGTGCCACTGTTACATTTTGGACCTGAAATGTCCCCCAAAGGACCACGTGTTAAAGGCTTGGTCTTCAGCCCATGGTGCTATAAGAGGTGTTGGAATCCTTAAGACATGGGGTCCAATAAGAGGAAAAATTAAGTCACTGAGGATATGGGTACCCTGGCTCCTTCTTTCCCTCTTTCACTACCTGTCTCGCAAGAAGTGAGCAGCTTTGTTCCATCAAGTACTTCCCACACGATATGCTTCCTCACAACAGACCTCAAAACAATGGGGCCAGCTTACCGTGCACTGAAACTTCTGAAACCATGAGCCAAAATACACCTTTCTTCTTCTTAATGTGATTATCTTGGGTATTTTGTTACAGTGACTGAAAGCTGACTAACATAGTTATCAATGTCTACCATGCTTAACTACAAATGCCAGTGCCTTGGATTGTTAGTTGGATTGCATGGAATTAAACTTTAAAGGGTAAAACTACTGAAGTGAAGACAGTAGGCCTTATCCAGTGTCTGGGTACTCTCTAAGGAGTACTTATAAGGTCTCAAGTTTTTCGTCTTCTAAGTACACTGTCCTTTTATATATATAAAGACACCCAATTTTATATTGCTTGGGAACAGTACTGAATGGTTATGCTATTAATTTCAGAAATAAGCTTTTAATGCTTTATTTTCCTCAGCATTTTTAGTTAGGAGGATTTGAGATCACTTTGTCCAATATTTTTGCTAGAAATGAAACTCCCCATATCTTAAGAATGGTTAAGACAGATAAACTGACTAGCAACACCATAATGTTGTAATTAATTTTATATTGTTAGAAAATAATTAGTAATTAATGGCAGAACTTTTAATAAATTACCATTCATGTAAAAAAAAAAAGAGTGTAGATAATTTGCACATCATCATCCTAAAGTGTTTAAACTAAATTTGCAATTATATGTAAAGAAACTACTGAATTGATTAAAGAGAGGGTGGGTACACAGGGGAGTGTCATATTATTTTCCACTCTGTGCTTGAAATGTTTCACAATTAAAAATAATGAAAGAATATCGATTGAAATGATACATACCAAAAAAAAAAAAAAAAAAAAAGAAAGAAGCTTGTAGTTAAAAGTATTCTTTCTACTTCAAAAGATGGTAAGCTAAAAACTGTATTTACTACCCATAAAAATATCTGTAGGAAGAGAATCCCAGTCTGAGGGAAGAGTTAGTGTAAAGGCTCTAAGGAAGGTATGTGCCTGGAGAGACTGAGGAACAGCAGAGGCCAGAGTAAGGGACGGTGCTGGTAAATGGGGTGGGGTAGCTCTGAAGGCCAAGGAAAGGGCTTTGGGTTTTATTCTAAAGGTGCTAAAAATCCACTGGAAGATTGAGCTCAAATGAAGGATATGAAGTGGTCGATGTTCTCAGGCTGCTGTGTGAATCACAAACTCCTGGGGAGGAACATGAAACATGGAGGCTAGGCAACCAACTAGCAGGCCATTGCAACCATCCAGGTAAAAGGTGACAGTGGCTCAAATCAGGTGGAAGTGGCCATGAGGCAGGATCCATTTTGAAGGTAAAGCAGACAAGGTTTCTTCATGGGTATATTATGGTCTGTGAGAGAAAGAAGTTAAATGTTATGAAAAGTTTTTGTTATGGGTAGTTAGGTGAATGATAATGCCATCTATTGAGTTTTGTTGCCAATATTGAATTTGGGGAGTTACAATTTTGGTGAGGGTGGGTTATGAAGATTTCGGTATTGAACATGTTAGGTTTAAGATGGCTATAATGCATCTAGTAAGTTTTCAGTTAAATTTGTGAGTCTGAAGTAAGAGGTGGAGATAGAGATAAAATTTGGAATTATCAGCTTACAGATTTTAACTTTTCCAGGTGAATGAAGTTGCCTAGAAAGTGCCTGAGAAGAAAGAAGAGGTCAGAGGATGGAGCCTTGGGGTCTTCCACATGGAAAGGTCTAGAAGAGGGGAAAGATCCAGTGAAGAATATTGAAAAGAAGAACCAGAGGTAAGAGGAGGATCATGTTGTAAAAGTCAAGTGAAGAAAGACTGAAGACTGGGGATATAGCTCAGTGGGAAAGTGTTTACCTCTTGTGTATGAAGCCAGCCCTGGGGTCAATCCCAGTACTGGAGGAAAAAAAAAAAAAAAGACTGGGGTTGAAACTTGGTAAAATTGAGCACTTTGGCACTGCATAAATGTAATAGAAATTGTAGTTAGTGAGAAAGATTGACAGGGTGACTTCTGAACAGAGCCTTTCAGGAGAGACCAGGCTGGGTGATATTCAGTGACCCTGGTTCTGCTACTCTCCCAATAAGAAACTTGCTTGGTTAGTGGTAACTGTACTCTGCCTGTCTAAAGTGAAGTGCTACCATGTTGTGGAAGCCTCAGTCACTTCAATCAAAAGATATCCTCCCAGCTCTGTCACACGGAAACTCCAACACAACATGTCCTGGATCTAAATTTGGGTTCTGGACATATCCACTACCAGCCATGCTGCCTTGCTGCATTGTCTCAGGGATATGTAATGACATCTAAGCTTCTCTCATGCCCAGCCACATTTCATCTTTCCTGTGATGACTGACTTGTGGACTGGGGAAACTAGTTCAAGGCTGGAGGTGTTGATCAAGTCAGGCCTCTGCCTTTCGAGGAAAGAGATCAACTCAGTAAGAGGAGAATGGAAAACTGCCCATTCAAGTTGGCAATTATAAACAGTTCGTGATCCGGACAAGACTTCCTTCAGTTCAAGTTTAGATGAGAAGAGAATAAAGAGATACAGTGAAAATGTACAATTCTGCTGTGGAGTTTTGTTGTAAAGGGAGGAGATCTGAATTTGCAACACACCTTATCTTACACACACACACACACACACACACACGTTTCACTACTTGATTGTATTCAACTAATCCATTACTCCCAGATTCTATACTGAATTATTTTCATATTATTCCTGTAGATAGATCACAGCACTTGTAGTTGTTTAGATAATGCTATGGTTTCGATTTTAAGTGTCTCCCAAAGGCCATGTGTGAAGGCTGGTTGCCAGCCTGTGGTGCTCTTGGGAGGTAGGGTCTAGTAGAAGGAAGTTAGGTCATTGGGGGTGTGTCCTTAAAGCGGACATTGGGACCATGCCCTTCTCTCTTTCTTGCTCTTTGCTTTCTGGCTGCCATGAGGCAAGCAGCTTTGTTCCATTGCACACTATCTGCCATGATTTTCTGTTTTGCCACAGGCTCAAAAGCAGCAGAGCCACCTGACCATGGGCTAAAACTTCTGGAACAGTGAGCCAAAATAAATCTTTCTTCTTATAGTGGTTTATGTCAGCTGTTTTGTCAAAACAAGGGAAAGCTAACTAGCACAAATAACATCAGCTTGGATTATGGATAGCCCTGCAAGCTTTACCTGTCTCTACAGGAATGGAATTAAGGGATATGAAAAATTTGAAGTTCTGCTGAAATAGAAAAATTATATCACAAAGATTCTTTTATTTGTTCATTTGTTGCTACATTGCATTTGTTGTTTTCCTCTTTGTTATCTCTTCTTCAATTCTTATTTTGCTTATTTCCAGAAAGGATCAGCTTAGACCATGTGCTTGCACACTGTTGGGATCTGCCAGTCACTAGAAAATATGAAAAGGAGGATTGGAAAAATCAGCTGCTTTTTTTTGTACAATTTTTTTTCTGGATAGTTTAGTTCAACTCTCTCTGCCACCTCATCACAGACAAGTTCTTTATTGAATTTTCCTCAACTTGTCTAATTGGAGTTTGCCATCATATCAGCTTCTTGCTGGAATTAAGGTTATGCCAGTATTTCAAGTTATTTTATTTCTCTCTTTTAAATGTCTAATTAGATTTTCTGAAATTTCTCACTTTCTCACCCTTCATTATGTTCTTATTTTTTCACATTTTTTTTTTTTTTATCACACATACCCAGTCCACTGGTCTTAGGATTTTTTTCCTTTGAAATACATTTATTTGAGTCAGCTAGACCAGTATTTTCCAAAATGCCTTCTAAGGAACACTAGTCCCATAAGATGCCCTACCAAAAAGTGTTCCATGGTCAACTAAGTTTAGGAAATACTGTATCCACCACCATCCCTACTATATTAGTCAGCTTTTTTTCATTGCTGTGACCAAGATACCTGGCAAGAACTACTCAGAAGAGGAAAAGTTTATTTTGGCTCATGGTTTCAGAGGTTGTTTGACTGTCTTCATTGCTCTGTACCCAAGGTGAGGCAGAATATCATGGCGGAAAGATGTGCTGGAGGAAAGCTGCTCTACTCATGGTATCCAGAAAGTAGAGAGAAGAGAGAAAGAGAGAGACAGAGAGAGAGAGAGAGAGAGAGAGAGAGAGAGAGAGAGAGAGAGAGAAATAGAGAGTAAGGGATGAGCCAGGGGAACAAGATACAATCCCTAAAAGCAACCCTTAGTAACCCCCCTCCTTTAACCATGGCCTAGGTTACCACACAGCACAGTAATCCTTTCTAATTCGGATGGGTTGATTAGGTTACAGCTCTCAGAGTCTAATCATTTCACCTCTGAACATTCCTGCATTGACACAGGAGTTTTGAGGACCACCTGATATCCAAACCAAAATACTTATTATCACCTCTTTGGAATTTACTGCTCACATAATGTTTTAGGAATCCTTAAACTAGGTAGTTTTATTCGACACAGTCTTTTACAGTGGAAATACTTATGATTAAGTCTGAGAATATGTTAAGATAACTGTAATTTACTTTCAGATAACTAGCATACACACAGTCGATGGCCTTAAAGAAATATGGACAGTTTAGATGGTCAGCTAGCATTCTAACCTCTACAAGTGGTTATTTCAAATACTTGTGTTATATGCACTTCAAAAAATTCCCTCCAATTTGCTAAATGGCACTGAAAATACTTAGGAATATTTTTGGTAATAGAATCAATAATAGAAATGAGTACTCACTGGTAAAATTAAAGGTATTTAGGATATGCAAATGGCTAAAATGTAGTATTTTAGAGAGACTCACCATTCTTTCATGAAAAGGCTATATGCATCTAGCAAGCTCTCTAGTTTTCATTTGTAAAGATGGTGCCAAAGTTTTCATCCTTTGTTAGTAATGCATTTGGACCCTGAATTTTTATGCCCTGCATTAGGATTTGTGGTTGCCCCATGCTATCTGTAGGAGCAAGGTGAATGTTGCATCCACCTTGTGAGTCTTTCACAAGATAGTGGTTCCAGGACAGAAAGCTTGGATTTCATCAATCTTTCCAAAATAGAATATATGAATCATTATGTGCATGTCAATGAATATTTGTTTAACACATGTCTGCATGTATAAAAATTTGGTCTGCAACTTGCTTTTATTATAACCTGGTAGCAAGTGGGGAGCAGGTGAACCTCACTTAAATCAAACTGTTTCACTATCTACTTTTTAAAAAACCTGTAAAAGTCAGGCATTCTCTAAGTTTTGTTTGCAACAAAATCATACTTTAAAACATAAGGCATGGTGGGTCAAAGAGTATAAGATATGTAAGTAGAAGGAAATATTTGAGAAAGGAATTCCACATAATGTTAAGGAAAGGGACTTTTCCTGAGTAGACAGATTGTCATGTCTTGCTCCTCTCCTTTTATTACCTCAGGCAGGGGAACAGAGTTAGAGAAAATGAACCTGTTGAGAACTTGTCTAGTACACTTGCCTGGAAATTAGTCATGGATCTCTACAACCCCTACAGACCTTCTCAACTCTACAACAAAATTATAAAAGAGAAAAGAGCCAGCCATTGTCATGTTAATGCACCTAAAATTCAGAGTCCAGGGGATCTAAACAAAAGATGGAAAATTTCAAAATTTTAGTGGGTGTTTTGAACTGATAAACATTAAAAAAAAAAAAAATAGAAATCAGGTTCCCAGATAGAAGGATTTATGACTAGAAGTCTCCTCTTACACCTCGCTTCCAGATTGCAATAAGACCAAGGGTCAGGAAAAATTCTGCAACATAAACAAACATTTACGGGCAATGGTCATACAATCTGCTTATGTTAGCTTGATGAAATCCAAATTCTGTTTCATCACATGCCCAACCCATATCTTTCACAGAAATTTCACTTCAGGTAAATGTAATAAAATTCTAGCGGTAGGATTCAGCTGAATTCCTAGAGTCAGTTAGCAACAATCCTTGGGGCAACTCCAAAACAAAGGATACTTTGGGATTCCAAACCTGAGGGGCCATTACAAAGGGTAGGGACCACTGGGCTTACAGAATACTACACCAGGCTGACATGAAATCCCCAGAGAGCATCTTGACTACCACTTGTCCCACCAAAGAAAAAATCATTTCTGAATGTTAGGTGAATTAACTAGGTCTTTTATTGATGAGGGAGAGTGAGAGAGTTCAGAAGCATTTGTAGTAGGTCTTATAAAAGTTAGGACAAATTCCTAGAGCATATTCTCAATTGAGGTTGAACAGAGATTGACATGAATTCACATAATTTCCTACTACAATCATAATGAAGTAACTGGTACTGGACTAGTTCCCCCACTGTAAACAGCGGGGTGTATGTGTGAAAGAACTCTTCTAACGTTAAACAGTCAGTTGCTGTGGTCCCTAAAACTAAGAAATCAAGCTAGGCAACCCCCCATTTTCTGCTTATAGGCTTATTTCTGATTTTGATACATGGAGAGGGAACCCAAACATAGCATGATCATCTCATTGAGCTGAGTACCAGACAGACACGAGCTACACAGAGAAATCTACACCATCAGCCCTTGAGTCTTTGCATACTGCTTTATTCATTCCCTGGCTCTGACTTCGTTAAGTTAAAGTAAGAGTTACTGGGGCAAGAAAATCTGTGAACTGAAGTTGGAAGATTTTCCAATTCCATCTACTCAGAGTGCAGAGACCTCTCTGTATACTCAAGGCAGAGTGGAGACTCCAGAAAGACAATCTTTTAGGAGTATGGTTAATCTATCTCTAGAGTTAAATGCAACTCGAGAACGCCCACATCAAAACGAATCTTAAAAGCAACCTTAGAAAGATCATGCCAATCTGCAAGAATAGCAACTACCACCAGAACAAAACAATACTCTCAAAGGAAGAAAGAAAATCCAGCTACTCAACACATAGCACTGACAATAATATCTTTATATCATCAATGATTTACTGGTTATTCTAAAAGGGAAGTACAAGTCATATAGCAGAAAGATCTATCATTAAACAAAGACCCAGAAATAACAGTGATATGAAATTAATAGACAAGGATTTTTAAACAGGCATTATGAATACACTTAATTAAAAACATATGAACACTTGTCAAATTAGCAATAAGTGCTTATCTCTAATTTTCTAAAGGATTTTTCCAATTCAATTACCATTTACTGAGTATGCTTAAATTGATAAGAAACATATTTAAGCACTAAGTGGTATACCAATTGCATGGTCATAATCTCTTGGGGAATATATAAAGTTCACTTAGAAGTAAGGTTTTCATAGTCTAGGCAGCTGTAAGAATCCCACCTGAATATCATCATTCTCCAACCCTCTCTTTTTGCCTCATTACCTAACAAATCTATAAGACTGTAAAGTTTCCTCAGGGGCAGGTGAACAAACTTTTGTAGGGTATTCCCTGAGTTTTGTGTCATAGGGAATGTATAGAAGGAAACCACCGATCAACCTGATTTAGGAACTTTGACCCTTGGCCTCTTGGAAAGAGCACTGTCTTGGGGCACAGTGCAGGTGCCAGTTAGAGCACAGCAGTGATGTGGTGTGCATGTGGGAATGTGGCTGCCTGTCCCGACCTGCGGGATATCAACGCAGGACGGTAAACCTAAGAGAGAAGGAATGAAGGGACAAGAGACACAGGGAGTGACAGCAAGACAGGAATTCTGATCAAGCTGCAAATTTTTATTGTTCTCAAGGATATTTATGCTGAGGGAATGAGGGGTATGATGAGACACAGGCTGGTTGGCTGTGTTTTTCTTTTGGGCTCCTGATAAGGTGCAAGTTCACGCCGGCGGGAAGATGAAATCCCGGAAGAGAAGCGGGGGCGGGCCATAGGCAGAACTATCAGCCCGGAGTGGGGAGGGGGCGCGCTCCGGGAATCCGTCAGCCTTCAGCTGCAGGGTGCCTGAGTCAGCTGCAGGGTGTTTGTGCAGGGGAGGCAACCGCAAAATGCTCCCTGGGCTGCTGCTTATCATAAAGGTCAGAACGTCCTCAGAATGAGAACTTCTTCTTGGTCCCTGACAGCTGCCAGTCAGCAGGCACTAACGACACGCCTGCTGTGCATGTAACCTGGAGCCAGGGCACCGATGAACATAGAAACATACACAGGCATGGATAAGCAAACATAAATACTTAAAATTAAAATTTAATTGAAAGAAATGCTTTAGACAGAGGCTATGTTTTAGAATGGTGTTATGGTTTAGATAGAAGGTGTCCCCCAAGAGCTCATGGGTGAGAGTATAAGAATTTTCAGAGGTTAAAGGATTGGTTTATGAGACGTGTAATTTAATCGGTGGATTATTTCAGCAAAATGAATTGTCAGGATGTAGGCAGGTAGGGTGTGACTGGAGGAAGTGGGTCACTGGACGCGTGTCTTTGGGATTTATGTTTTGTCACTGGGGAGTTGAGCTCTCTGCTTCCTGGTTGCCTTGTCCTGATTTGCTTCTTCTGTCATGCCCTTCTGCCATGATGTCTGTCCCACCTCAGGTCCAGTCACTCAACTGTGGATTGAATCTCTGAAACCATGCTTCAAAATGAACTTTTCCTTCTCTCTGTGGTTCTTGGCAGGTCTTTTGGTCACAGCAACAATAAGTTGACTAAAACAAATGGCAACGATTAATTTCAGTTAAAGTGATAGGGTGACACCTAGAAGTGGCATATAAAGGAAGAGAGAAGTGTTCAGTATTTTTTCCAACCTGATTGCTAAAGAGACTTGGGGTTTTTAGTCCATGGGCTCCTCTGTTCCTTCTCTACTCCTTGATAGTTCTGTTTCTTTCATTCTGAAAACTCCCAGGTTTTTTCCTGTGACAATTTTTATGTCATCGTCCCCAAAATAAATGGATGAGTCCATCTTTTGGTCTCCTGGGCACTGTAAGCCTCTCCTTTGTTCTCACCACAAGCCACCTCACACCAACAGTAACTTTTCCTTCATCCACATCAGAAGGCAGTCTTTACCAGTACAGAGTAGAAAAATTAGCCTGTTATCATACATCATAAGGATTAGTACACATTTCATATATTTGCATATTCACATATATGAATATGCTAGAACCTAATAGAAAATGGATTTCTAACTATAGGTTATGGTCAAAAATATTTTGAATGTCACTGATGCTATGGAAAGAATGTTGGGAGGTGCAAGAACTGGGAGATATGGTCTCTACTCCCAATTCTGTCGCAGACTGTGTCCCCTAGGCAAGTCCCCCTGCAGTGAACAATGGTGGGGGTGGGTGGAAGCAATTGAAGAAGTAGAAAGAGACTGAATTTCAAGGACCCCATATTTTGGGAGAAATGTTATAGTAATACTAATGCCACTAGCTCTTGAGGGCCTTCTGTGCCCAGAGCACTGGGTTTGATTCTTAGCATAAGAGAGTATCACTCTTATGTAACAGAGGACTTTTGCTAGATCTCATGATGGTTAGGACTGAAAAATTGGATGTAGGATCAGTCAGAACTGAATTCTGCACAATAGACGGGAGGAGGGACAACAGTGAACAGGAATTCAGGAGAAAGAGAAAGAGTGGCCTGTAGGCCTGGTTCCACTTGAGGAAAGAATCCGTGGGAGATGTCTTTGGTGGCAATGACAGCCAAAGAAGGAACATTAGCAAATAGAAATAATAGAGTTTCTTTTTTAATTCAAGGAAGGGGAGATTGTGCAATGCAAACTCATCTTCTTTATTTCCCTTCTGACAGCTTCGGAAAGTATAGAATGCCTTTGTGCAAGTGAATCCCCTTTTGCAACTTTAAAACGTCAAGAGATGTCGGACTTTGCTCAGCAAGAAACAGAAGCGGCCTTGACAGGCACAGGGGCCTGAAGGTGGTGGGGAGGTAGCTGAGAACCACACGTACTCCAACAATCCTAAGAGATAGCTGATATCTGCACCAACTAAAAGGGAGGTGACTATCTCCTGTCCCCAGACCATACTCACTGACCTTTTTCAAGATGCAGTCTTCCATTCCTTCCAATAGGTTTGCAGTTTGTTTTGAAATGGGAATCTCTTTTGGGGAGGACGAGTTCAGAGTAGAAAGTTTTATTCTTCATTAAATTCTCCTTTTCTGAAAAAATAAAACACCCTATGTGAGTGTTTAGAACTTAACAAACTGCACACATTCCCAATACTTTCATTATTTCCCTAGGTAACTGTAAAAGAATTGTTCTTGCCATGGTAACCTCAGTGCTGGCTCTGGAAAATGCCATTTCAGATTGTGCTTTGGTATACTGCACGTCATCACAGAGATAGGGCATTTCTGTGAAAAAATTTTTAAAAATTTAAAAGTAATCATTTTTTTGTATACGTTATTCAATTCCTATCGCTCAATGCACCAACATTCTTAAATGACAAAATGAAAATCATGCTTTCCCAGTTGAATGAATTAATTCTTAAACCAGGGTTCCCAAAAGATTGAGGAAATGTGAATTGGTCTTCTTGTCCAGTTCCGGGCGACAGTTTTTCTGTGCTTGCGAAATCCAGGAGGCTGCTTTTGGGCCAAGAACTCTCCACCCAAGAGAGCATGAAAGCAGACTGCTGGGCAGGAGTGGGGTGCAGCAAACGGACAAAATAAAGTTTTTACAAACTGGGGTGAAGTTTTTCTTCTTCATGTTTTGACTGTCTGTGTCTGTTTCTCTCTCTCTCTCTCTCTCTCCTCTCTCTCTTTCTCTCTCTCTCTCTCCTTTGTTTATTGCTTTCCAGGCCATTTTAAATTACTGCTTGAGGTTCTGTCAATTTTCTTGTTCACACTCCTCTCTCACTTGTGTTGGGGTCTACAACCTCCACTCAGATGGGGAATTTTGGCATCGATGGATCCATTCAAATCCAGTGGGTGAGTTTGAACATGCACCTGCACTGTGGTAGCCTCCACAGAAACTGAAGCTGAGTTTCAGACAGATCCTCCAAATTGTGTTTCCTAGGGCTGCCACAGGGATAAAGCCAGGTAACAGACACACAAAGCGGCAGGCAGGAGAAGGATGGACTGTGACAGGAAGCTGACCTGAAGGATTCTCTATGATGTTTTCTTTGGTACATATGAAGAAAGCAGTTAGGGATGTTATTATTTATGGGTTGGATTATGTCCCTCTGAAGGCATACGTAAAACTTCTAACCTCCACTACTTCAGAATGTGATGTAATTTGGAGAGTCTTAAGAGGTAATTAAGTTAAAATGAGATCATTAGGATGGGCTCCAACCCTCTAAGATTGATCCTGGGGAAATTGGGACATAGATAAGCACATATAGTACCATGTAAAGATGAAGTCGTAAATTAGGGTAATGTTTCTAATTTAGAAATGCCAAAGATTGTCAATAAGCCCCTAGAAACTATTTTTATGACAAGGATACAATTTTCAGAATACAGAAGGCACTCAAACAACTCAATAGTAAAAACATCAGACAAAAAAACAAAAGAATGGATTTTAAAATAAATACAAATGGTAAATGAAAAAAATGAATAAGAAAAGGTGTTCAACATCATTAGTCATCAGGCAAATACAAATCAAAACCACAATGACAGATCATTTCATCCCAGTTAGAATGATGATTATCAATAAGACAAAAAATAATGAAAGCTGACAAGAAAACTGAAAGAGGAACTCTCATACACTGTTAGTGGGAATGCAAATTAGTAGCCAATTTGGAAATTAGTATGGAGATTCCTCAAAACACTAGAAATAGAATTACCATATGAATCAGCAATTCCTTTACTGGGTTGACATCAAGCGAGTTGAAATCAGTATGTCAAAGAGACATTGGCACTATCATGTTTATTATAGCATTATTCACAATGGTCAAGATATGGAGTCCACCTAGGTGTCTATCAGTACATGAATGGATAAAGAAAATGCAGCATGTACACACAATGGAATATGATTCGGTTTTAAAAAGAAGGAAATCCTGTCACATGCTACCACATGGATGAAACTTGGGGACATTGTGCTTGATGAAATAATCCAATCACAAAAAGACTAAAGCCATATGATTCTAATTATATGTAGTATCTAAAGTAATCAGATTTACAGAGACAGAAAGTAAAACAGTAGTTACCATGGGCTTGAAGGAAAGGGAAATGGAAAGTTGTTATCTAATGGGTCTCAAGTTTCATTTTCGTAAGACTAGTAGGTTCTGAAGATTAGTTGCACACAATGGAATATAGTTAACACTATTGAACCATACATGTAAAAATGGTCAAGATGTCAAATTTTATATTACATTACCACAATTTTTTAAAAAAGGTATTAGCTATGTATATTTTTTTAAAGTTTATAATCAACTGTTTTGGAAGAGAAAATAGAAATTTAGGAGTTTTACTTGTATTATTTATTTAAAAGATTTCAATTACAGTTAAGCTGATTTGGAAGCCTGAATTTCCATATTGAAGGCATTTAAGCTATTGAAGGTTTTGCTAATGAGTAAGTCTTCTTGTTATTACATGCTTTTCATAGGAGATGATTTATATTTTTACTTCTTGTTGATAATGAAATTAAAGAGTCAGTTTTGGCAGTCGGTAAATCATCTGAGTTATATGAGAGAAAATAAACTAAGATATTTCAAGATTAAAGGCTAATAAATGAGGAGAAATGTCTTGGCTTTATTAATAATAAAACTTAAAAGGTTAATTTATAGTAACCACTTTATTCTGGGTTATATGTATATTATTTCCTCCTTTCTCTAAAGAGAGTTCACTCCTTTATCCACCATTATTTTATCTGCCAAGAATACAAGTACAGAAATGTTTTTTATAGGCATCCAATATTAGTCTCAGAGGTGCTTGTTAATACTAATATAAAGCAGATTCTTCTCCGTTGCTCTTTATCAGTGAAAGAGCGGGGATGCCGGTCATAGACTGAGAGTTGGGGAGGTAAACTGGATGTAGGAAAACTTTAAACATTTAATGTTTTTAAACAATCTGCTTGTTTATACCCTAAAACAATTTTAAAAACCAACATATTCCTTCATATGTTTTAATTGATATCTAAAATACTTCCTGACAAGTTTAAATAGTTGTAAAGGTGGTAAATATTAATGGTAGGTGAATACAGCAGGTTGTAAATATTAACATTTTTAAATAAATTTGCTTTATCAGTCTTAAAACTTTAATGTTAATTGTTTCCAAAAAGTATGAGTTAGAGAAAGGAGAGAGAGAGAGAGAGAGAGAGAGAGAGAGAGAGAGAGAGACTCAAGTGCTATGCTTGTGTCAATTTATCACCCTCTTCTTTGGTTTCCGGAGACCAAGAAAATTCTACCTGCTTGAGAGCTTCTTGTCTGCATTCTTTCTTATTAATTTGCAACTTAAATCAACTACTTACCAATGTTATAATTCTCTTTAGTTTCAGAACTGTGTAACACGTTAACTAAAGAAAATGATCAGCCAAAGGAAACAAATAAACTTTTTTACACATTTTGATAAGGGGTATTCAAAAGTTAATTATCTGAATCTGAGACATGCTTTTAATGCCATTAAGGTCAAGGCCAGCTTGGGCAACTTAGTCCCTATCTCAAATTAAAGGAATTAAAAGAACTGGCATTTTGCTCAGTGTTAAAGTACCGTGGGTTCAATTCCCAATAGCGGGGGAAAAAGTGAAGTTGCAATTAGAAAACTGACACAGAAATGGACTTATTTGTCTCTCTCAGGGGGTTTTTCGAGTAATATATTTCCAGTGGAATGAATCATAGTTGTTTTTATGGTCACGGGTCAAAGCGAAGGTTACGCTGGGTAAAAGAAATGTTGCTTTGCATTCTACCAGGCTGATTGGTGAGAATGCCCCTGAATTCAGATTAGAGAAATGTTTATTGCTAGTGCCTACAACACTGAAATATGACTTTGTTTTGTAGTTATACTTAGGTCACCTTTCATGCTACTGGGAACTTTCTTTTCAACACAAGTGATAGGAGAACATAGTAATTTAATTGATACTAAATAAAAGCTATTATTATCTTTTACATGGTCAGGTTTTGATCTAAGTGGAATCTATGAGAAATGTCAATGAAACTATACATAAATTTAAATGTGAATGAGTTCTTCCAAAAGAAAACATAAGGTCATTGCTAAAGTGAAGAAAAAACAATAAAATGGTAACCTGAAAGCACGTAACAGCTTCATGTCTGGCTTGATTTATGTGATCTTAGAGATAATTATATCTAAAGTGGAAATAATAATAAATACTTGTCCTACCCTCTTAATGGGGACTCACAGGGAATATTAATGAGGGGTACTTCCATAATAACTTACCTTCCTTTTCACATTAACCTTGCTAAACATTATGCTAAGTGCATTGTATTTTGTTTCTATTCTTCTGGACTATTCTGTCACCTAGGTATCGTTCTCTCTTTTATAGAAGGAAAACTTGAAACTCGGAGACTGTAAGCAGTTTATCCAAGGTGAAGAACTGAGAGAAATGAACTGAGATCATAAAACTGGGAAAAAAGTGGAAGTTTTCTTCATCAGACATTCTACTGAGTTTTTAATTGTTCTTACCTTTATGTGATAATTTTACTTGACAAAATCCAGATGAAAAAAGAGAGGCTTACCTTTTCACCCTAAATCATTTTTCCCCTGTGAAGAGTAAAAGTAGAATCATGTTAAAAATAAGAATAACAATCCTTTGCATTTATTTAAATGTTTTTCCAGTTTGCATAATACTTTCTCATATATGATGTTTTCTGGAATACTTCATTTTTCCCTTTACCTCCGTAGCAAATGTGAATTAGTGGTCTTTTTTTGTAAGCCCAGAAAGAAAATGGAAGCATAAAGAAAAAGCATACCGAAATGAACTTCTACTACAGCTTAGGCAATCAGCTAAAGTTAACATCATTAATCAAGAGAAAAATCAGCATCATGTGCCTTCGAGCATGACACACTGAGCAGACCACACAACGCTTGAGCAATATTCCTGCCAAAGACGCGTAACATTAGTTTAATGGTGAGACATAAAAAAATTCCATATTGAGGGGCACTCTACAGGATAACCAGTTTGTACTCTTCAAAAATGTCAATGTGATGAGAAAGAAAGACTAACTATTCAATAATAATGAAGATAAAAAAACAAGACAACTAAATACAATTCAGATCCATTTTCTTTGGTTATAAAGTATACATTAGAATAATTGGCCATATCTGAATACAGTCAGCTTCCAAATCTCCAAATTTCTGTATATGGATTGCACTTAAGCCATTATTTACTCCATCATCAGTAACTAAATGAAAATATATATATATATATATATATATTTTTTTTTTTTTTTTTTTTTTTTTTTGTGGTACTGGGGATCGAACTCAGGGCCTTGTGCTTACGAGGCAAGCACTCTACCAGCTGAGCTATCTCCCCAGCCCCAAAATGAATGATATATGTAAAATTCAAAAACATGAGCTGGGCATACTATAAGGCCTAACCCCCCACAAGCAGCTGCAAAAGCCCCCCCCCCCCCCCCAACCACACCTCGGCAATATGGCACATATCCTGCTTCTCTTCCGGAGTGTCAGTTCCCGCTGGCGCGGCCTGTACCCAATCACTCTCCACCACCCTGCCTCAATCCCCTAGTGACAAAGCTTGCCCAATCACCTACCGCCCCGTCCCATACCCTGGCCTATGAGACTTCTCTCCACGCTATAAAAGTGTGCACATTCTCTGAATAAAGTGGAACTTCTCTGGTGGACGGACAGTTGGTGTCGCCTCATTCTTTCACATACCAATTCTGCCTTTTACTATTCAATAATATTAAAACATAGTAATATTATATCTAAGCTCCTTTGGGTAAGAAATTTTAAATTTTGGAGGTTATTCAAGATGGCAGATTAGAGGAAGGCCACATTTCCATTGGCTCCATGACTTGGGATTCAAGCAGCATGGATCCTGCTTCTCAGCAAAGGGGGTGAAAGAGGGAATTCACTGAAATTCAATGTGAGACCGTCAGAAACTCTTAGTGACCCAGAAATTCGCATACATTGAACAAAGGAAAAGAAAGAACACATTGAAGCTTAACCAGTGGCAGCAGTGGGAGCAGCATCGGTTCACCACGGTGGGGAGAGACAACACACAGAGAGAAACACGGTGGAAAACACCTATTGAACAGAAAAGCACTCTAAACTTAGCTGAACCAGAGGCTGCACAGTGAGCAAGTGTTTGTAAAACACTGCTTCTCGACTGGCAAGTGGAGAGCTTAGGCAGGAGCCACCTGAAGAGTCAACGTATTGCAACCTGCTCCTGCAGGAACCCAGGAGATCATAGCAAATTTTGCCATACTGTCCCAGCACCTTCAGTGTGGCCTAGAATGTACATAGCAGAACATGATTGAAATAGGCACAGAGCAGACTGTACAAAGTGGATTCAAATCAGAGATATGAAGGTAGATGTGATTCACTTTCCCTTTGGATGCTGTGGTTCACATGACTAGCTGAAAAGGCGATCTGAAAGATGAACAGGTGGGCATGATTAAACTCAGGGATTGGACATGGGGACTGAGCCAGGGAAGGTCACATTCATGGGTGGTGGAGTGTGCAAGACCTTTGGAGGGGTGGCTCTCCCCCCTGACGAGTAGAATTCTGGGGAGGCTGCCAGATCCAGACACCCAGCAGAGGTTAGCGTTTGTCAAGCCCTAAGGGTGTGTTGATCTAAACTTGCCAGAAAGATAGACCCAACAAAGTCTCAAAGTCTTGATTAGAGGTAAGCTCCAGTCATTGAAGTTTCCCATTTAGCAACCCCACCCTGGAAGTGTACCACCATAGTCCGTCAGGACAAAACTCCAATCAACAGTACTTCCTGTTCCATAGTACCTGATACTGGTAAGGGAAGCTGAGACCTATTTCAGCCAGCTTTAAATTTAGGCTTTGGGCTGGGGTTGTGGCTCAGTGGTAAAGTGCTTTCCTTGAATGTGTGAGGTACTGGGTTCAATCCTCTGCACCACATAAATAAATAAAATAAAGGTATTGAGTCCATCTACAAGTAACAACAAAAAATTAAAAAAAAAATTACTCCTCTCCAGGTGATAACTTGGGGAGCAACACAAAAAGTGGAAGGATTTAACAATCCTCAATCCTTCCTGACTTCTTTTATCCCATTTATTTATTTATTTATTTAGGGGTGTTCTTGCAGCACTGATTGGTTTATGGATCCATATACATATGCCTTTTTTTTCTTATTTTATCCTTTGCTTTGTTTTGTCTTTTGAGGTTTAGGGTTTGTTTGTTTATTTTGGGATTTTTTGTTTGTTTTGCTTTTGTTTCTCTTCCTCTCCTTTTTTCTTCCTCTAATAGCCAAATTCCCTTGTTTTCTCTTTCTATTCATGTTTTTAAATTTATTTTTTCTCCCCCTTCTTTGTTTCTCCTCCTCTTTTTTTTATAGTCATCACTTGCTATATCTCTTCTGCTTTCTCTCTCTTCATGTTCAGAATATTCTGAACTTTCTTTCATCTTCTAATCACATTTTCTTTTCTCAATAAATGTGTTTTTGGCCTCTTTTAGAACAATTTGGTTTATAAATTTTCTGCTCCCACCATTCATGTTGTATAGTTGATACCTGCTGTTTACTTTAATGTCAGATCTAGTTTACAGCTCTCTATAGTTATTGCTATTGGAAATTGCTGGCCCTACCATTCCTGTTTTTGAGGTATTTAGTGTTGTAAATGTCATAGTGGGCAATGGGTATTTATTTTAATGCTATTTATTGTTCACTGCTATTGTTGCTATTGTTTTCTTCCTCCTTTTCTGTGATGTGCTTGGAATCTTTTGGGACACTACAAGTTCACAGGAGAGATAGAGACTCTGCTACTGAAATGCACTCAAAACCCAGCCAAGAGACAGCATACTTTGCTCCACACACAAGCTAACCATGCTCAAACTTCAATGATACTTTAATACAAAGAATAGAAGAGACAAAAACCCCAAACAAATGACCAAGCCCCAAATAGTATGGCTGGCAGGAGACCCTGAGATCATTCATAGACATCCACTCCTACAGCAAAAACAGAGAATTAACACAAAGACTATGGACACCACACCATGAAATCTCTCAGTTTAGACCACTCCTGTAGTCCTTTAAAATATATAAAGTTGTTAAGTGAAGAAGAGTAATCATGGAGTTTGCACCCTGTAAGCCCTACAGTATACAACATAATTGCCAAATCTATATAAAAAAGACTCCATTCTTGTGAGATCTACAGGGAAAGTGGAATCCTCAAGTTCTGACAATTCACACTGTGTCAAAATACACTAATTGTCACCACCAAAGAACTAGCAGGGAAACTATACTACAAAATCTGCTTGGAAATATATTGAAAAATTCACAACAACCTGATATCTCAGAACACTTTGACAAGAGAAGGTTGTGCCCTTTAAAAGTCCACACATGAGTGGAAGATAAGTTCATCCCAAAGGATGCACAAAACCCAACAAAGGAATGCAAGAGATATGAAAAACCTAGATAAATGACACCTCCTAAATTTCAAAGTTCACCGGCAACTGACACCAGAAATATTGAAATGAATGAACTTCTGAGCAAAGAATTTGAAAAATGATCATAAAAATAATCAATGAATTCCAAGTGAACACAGAGAAACAACTGAATGAATTAAGAAAATCAGTACAAGATATGAATGAAAAACTAAGTAAGGAGATAGAGATATTGAAAAAGAGTCACATAAATCTTGGAAATGAAAAACATAATAAATTAAATAAAATGTTCAGCCAAAAGCCTCTCTAATAGAATAGACCAAGAAGACAGAATCTCAGACCTGTAAGACAAAGTGGCCAGCCTTGATTATTCAGACACTATTAAAGAAAAGAAAATAAGTAGTCATGACCATAATATAAAAGAACTGGGACACAAAGAGATCAAACTTAAGAATCAATGGAATTGAAGAGGTTGTGAAATGCAGGCAAATGGCATGGATAACCTTTTCAGGAAAATAATAGCAGAAAATTTCCCAAATCTTGAGAATGAGATGGACACCCAAATACAAGAGGCCTTCAGAAGCTCAAATAGACAAGATCAAGAAAGAACCTCTTCACAACACATTATAACTAAGATGCCTAATATACAGAATAAGGATGGAATTTTAAAAACCCCTGGGGAAAACATCAGGTCACATTTAGAGGCAAGGCAATCAGAACTATTCTGATTTCTCAGCACAGATTCTAAAATCCAGGGGGAACTTAGAATGATGTGTTCCAAACCCTGAAAGAAGGTGACTATCAACCAAGATTGCTATATCCAGTTAAGTTCTACTTCAGAATCAAAGGAGAAATAAAAACATTTCAGGACAAGCAGAAACTAAAAAGAATTCATGACATTAAACTGGCTCTATATAAAATACTTAAAGAAATAACTGTAAGTAGAAGAAATCAAAACCAAACTCCAGAGCTTGCAATGTAAAATTCTTACTTGGAGAGTAGATAAGCAAATGAGAAAAAAAATTAAACATAACAAATCAAACATAAATCTCTATAACACTATATGTAAATGGTCTCAACTCTTCAATTAAAAGGCATAAGCTGGAAGGATGGATTAAAGAACAAGACTCAACTATATGTTATTTGCATGAGACTCACCTTACAGGAAAAGACAGTCACAAACTGAAAGTGAAAGGATAGAAATTGACATACCATACAATTGGAGCACTCAAACAAGTAGGAGTGGCTACTCTCATGTTCAATGAATCAGACTTTAAAATTAATCAGAAAAAAGAAGGTCACTTCATACTGGTAAAGGGAACAATTCAACAAGAAAATATAACAATAGTAAATATTTATGCTCTAAACTTTGGTGCACCTAATTACATAAAACAGACACTATTCAACTTAATGATTCAACACACCCCTCTCATGGACAGGCCATCTAGACATAAACTCAGGAGCTAAAAAAAATTATAAATCAAATGGACTTAACAGACATCTATAAAATATATCATGTGGGAAGAGCTGAATTCACTTTCTTCTCAGATGTTCAAAGAACCCTCTCCAAGAAGATCCAAAAACCTCCACCAGAAAATTGCTAGAGCTAATAAACAAATTTTCAAAGTAGCAGGTTAAAAAAATCAACATACTAAAATCAATAACTTTCCTACAAGCCAATAATGAATCTGTGGAGAATTAAATCAGGAAAATAACCCCACTCATGATAGCATTTTTAAAAACTGTGAGGGGTAAATACAATGAAGAAGGTGAAAAAGCTCTATAATGAAAACCATAAAACATTGAAGAAAAAATTGAATACAGAAGAAGATGGTAAGACTTCTCATGTTTATGGAAGGCAGAATTAATATAGTTTAAATGACATTACCAAAGGCAACATACAGATTCAATGCAATCCACATTAAAATACCAATGACATTCTTCACAGAATAGAAAAAACAGTCCTAGAATTCATTTGGGAGAATAAAAAGGCCTAGAATAGCCAAAGCGATTGTCAACCAAAAACCAATGCTGAAGGTATCACAATATCTGATTTCAAATTGTACTTCAGAGATATAGTAACAAAAACAGAATGGTACTGGCATAAAAACAGATGTACAGCCTAATGGTAAAGAATAGAAGACATAGACAAACCCCCACACATTTACAGTCATCTGGTCCTTGACAAAGACCATCAAAAGCAGGCTGGAGAAAAGATAGCCTTTTTTTACAAATGGTGATGGGAAAACTGGCCATCTGTATGTAGAAGAAAGAGATTAGATCCCTATCTCTCGTCCTTCATAAAATTCATTACAAAATGGATCAAAGACCCAGGAATTAGATCATAAACTATGCAACTCCTAGAAGAAAATATAGGATCAACAATACAACATATAGGCACAGAAAATGACTTCCTCAATAAGACTCCTAAAACTCAGGAATTAATAGCAATAATTAATGCATGGAATACTATTAAATTAAGAATCTTCTGCTTAACAAAGGAAGCAGTTAAGAGTATAAAGAAAGAACCTACAGAATGGGAGAAAATCTTTACTAGCTATTCTTCTGGAAGAGGATTAACATAGAAAATATAAAAAGAAGTAAAAAAACATCATCAAAATCAAAATAATCCAATTAATAAATGGGAAAATGAACTAAACAGACACTTCTCAAAAGAAGAAATACAAATGTCCAACATATTTAGCATTTAGGGATACACAAATAAAAACCCCACTCAGATTTCATCTCACTCCAGTTAGAATGGCAGCCAACATATATACAAACAATAATAAATGCTATAGAAAATGTGGAGAAAAGGGAACACTTACATCATTGATGGGATCAAAATTAGTACAGCCACTATGGAAATCAGTACAAAGGTTTCTCAAAAGACTAGGCATGGAACCACCATATAACCCAGCAGTACTACTCTTCAGTATTTACCCTAAAGATTTTAAGTTAGCATACTATAGTGCTACCTCTAGTGGTACATGCATGTTTATAGCAGCATACTTTACAATAGCCAAATTATGGAACCAGTTATAGGTATCCATCAATTAATGAATAAACTAAGAAATGTTGTATACATACATGTTAGTTTTATTCAGTCATAAAGAAGATATTTGGTAGTAACCTCATCTCCCTCAACTATACCAACTACATGCACAACACAAATTACACACACACACACACACACACACACACACACACACATCCATTTAAGACAAGAGAAGCATTTTCTATGGTTTTCTGTAGCTGTTTCAAGATCAATCAAAGGAAAACTATAATCTGAGTTTATTTATGATTTTTGTATTCCAAATTAAAAAAAAATAAAATTATGTCTTTTGTAGAAAAATGGATGGAACTCGAGAACATATCTAAAGCAACATAAGCCAAACTCAAGGAAAGTCACGGCTGTTATGTTTCCTCTCATATGTGGAAGCAAAAGAGGAAAAAGGAAAAGAAAGGTGTGTGTGTATGAGTTCATGAAAATAAAAGGGAGACCAGTAGAGCAGAGGAAAGGGATGGGTTGGGAGAGGAAAAGGAGAAATACTGGGGAATAATGTTGACCAATTCTTTTTACCTGATTTAAAAATTTACAATAAATTGACATTAATAAAGACAATGTGATGGCATAAAAATGGACAAGGAGAAAAAAATGGCACAGAATATGGAATTTAAAAACTGCCCATACATACGTGATGTTGACCAAATTATATTGTCATATTGTGTGCATGTATGAATATGTAACAATGAATCCCACCATTATGTATAATTATAATGCACCAATAAAAATGTGGAAAAAAAGACCTTTGAAAAATTTAAAGCAAAGTTTGCCATTTTCCCCATATATGGACCAAGCTGCTTCCAGTTACACCAATTTAAATTTCAGTACCAATACTTCCTACTAGATTCAGTTTCTTTGATTTAAACACAAGCAATTGTTCTATTCATTGCATTTTGCAAGTTAGGCTTACTCTGAGGACAGAGTTACTTTATGTTGACATGTTTCCAATTTCTACCTACAAAGATCAAATGTTCTGGATATTGAATTCATTATTTCCAGAGTGGGTCTTCATCAGGGGATTTTAACCACATGCCTTAAGGACTCAATCTTATAAGCCAACCTGATTAATAGTATCCTGAAAACTTTGAAGATAGAGAATTAGGAGGCTCAGGAGAATTCAGTATAAGGAGGAAGTAGAAGGAGAGATACTTAGTTGATCAGAAGATTTATGCCCTGATCAAGGCAGGGAGAGGTTGGGAAGAGACCAGTGTCTCTGATTCATTTTCCAGAGAGATTTTATAGATAAAATAGCCTGTGGAGGCTATCCCTTAAGATTTTTTTCCAATGTTTCCAATAAAGTCTTGGATATTTGGTAGTAAGCCTCATCTCCTGAAACTATACCAACTATATGCACACACACAAGTCTGTCTGTCTGTCTCTCTCTCTCTTTCTCTCTCTCTCTCTCTCTCACACACACACACACATTTAAGACAAAAGAAACATTTTTGATGGCTTTCTTTAACTGTTTCAAAGAAAAATTATAATTTGAGCTCATTTATAATTTTTGTATTCCTCATTTTAAAATATTTCACATAATTGATGACCATAATGGTTCAGCACAGATGAGCTAAGTGGGGTTCCCTGTTAAATTTTCCCAATATTGAGCTAAGGGAGAACCTTCTAAGCTCAAGATAAATGCTTAGTTTTGAGCAATCACATGGCAGGAGGAATGTTCCTCTGATTAGAATGATCTTGCTGATTAGGTCTTTGCATTACATGTCCTTGCCAACACCCTTTAGGGACACAAAGGCAGAGATACATGCCACTGCCAGAGAGGATCCCTGGGGAGAAAAAATACCTCACCATTGTATTGTCTCTTTTTAAGAAGGCAGACTAGGGACTGGACTGAGGTTTAGGACCCTTACCAGGGACCAATGGCCTACATCCCAATATGGTTAGAAGGAGAAAAGTATGATATGCAAACTTTCATGGGTCTCTTGGACACAAGCGCTCAGGTCACAGTTATCATTCTTGCCCTCTACTGTGGGCAAAGATGTCAAGGAATCATGAAAGATTCAGAACCAACCCTATCACACATGGGAGGAAAGTCACTATGCACTTAACTATGAATTTCCTTGGCACATTTAGTATACCAGTGACTGTGGTTCCCACTGCTAAATGCCTGTACACAAGGCACACATCACGATTGGGGGGTATTCCCCACCAAAGGGTTTCACTGGGGTGATCATCATGTAATACGTTACCTCTTAAGAACCACTCAAACTCTCCCTGCCACAGAAAGTGGTCAGATCAACAATACCACATCTCACATACATAAAAGGAGATAACTATTTTAGTGGTGATTGAGGTCTTTTGTGGTCCACAATTTCCTAACTGGAAAGCCTAGTTTGGCCTATTAGAAAAGTGTCCAAGACATGAAATTTTACAACAAACTTCTGCCAACTCAGCTGTCTGTGTCACCACTTACTCCAACCTTACTGACATCATTTCAGAGAGTGCTTGTTCAAATATAGCAGCACTTGGTACTCTGCTATTGACCTAACCAGTGCTTTCTTCTTATTTCCTTAAGGGAAATTAGCCAAGTCCAATTCACCTAAATGTGACTGGGGATGCTGCATATATTCACTGTCTTCCTCCAGAGATATCTCAGCTCTCCCACCATCTGCCATCAGTGAGTATGATTGAACATGCAAAAGGTTGAAATCCAGCCAAGGTCCTTAGTCTAAATTACATTAATGACATTGATTTGGTTGACTCAGACAAAAATAAATTGAGGAAATTCAGAAAATGTGGTACCGGAAATGGGCTTAACTGGTTTAGTCATTTATTTTGATAAGATCCAGGGACCAGATCAACAAGTCACCTTTTTTCAGACATGAGTTGAGCCAGAGTTGTGGGAAATTCCAACCAAGGTTAATAAGAAACTTCTGATAATACTGTTTCCAATGTCTAAAACAGAAAGCACAGTACCTGGTGAGGCTATCTGGATACTGAAGAGAACATGCTCCACACCAGGGCTTTTTCCTTTCCCCCTGTGTCATGGACAGTGCCCTAACCATAGTGCCAGGAAAATGGCAAACAAAGAAGCAAAAACCAAACTAAACAAGACACCTTGATGTGTGTGGACATGGCAAAAATTTGTCCCATGGCAAAAAATATGTGTCACCCATGTGGATAGACATAATAAAAACTGTTATCAAACCAAGAACAACTAAAACAAGCAAACATCTTTATTACAAAGACGATTCTCTGGTCCATTTATATGCCATAGGGGAATTCCAATACTTGGTACAGGTATTTCACAATGGCTCAGATAGTAGTTCCCACATCCACATGGCAAACCTCCTGTTCAAATTTGGAATAGCCGTTTACCATAGTAAGACATTATTTAATTTTCAACTGGAGATGGGGGTGGCATCAACTTAATGTGGTTCATTTATCAAATCACGTGAGAGCTAGGCCAGGCCAGATATGTCCCGGTTTGCCTTTTGGGGTTCTTTGTTCTTCTTGGAAGGAGTTACAGGTGACCACTGTAACTTGTTTTCTCAAATGAAAGCCCACAGGTGTATGTCCAGTCCTGCATGTGGGCTACAATTTCACACTTCATTCATTGGTGAATCCAAGTTATAGTGGACAGCCTTGACAATGAGACTGGACTCTAAATATGAACATGCAACAGAAGGAAATCACAACTTGAAATTAATTGCTTGAAAATAATAAAATGGAAAAGAAGAGCACCTTGTGTACATGTGAATCTTACTGTTGATATTCTGTGTGTGTCCTCACTGCCCTTTTCCCTCTCTTCCAATTGCAATGGAAATCTAATGGGTGGCAAGTAGTCTGAATGGCTACTGCACGTGATGACGAGGCTCCCACCAATTTGGAAGTCATGTTAACCAATAGAACCTCCCTGACTTGGACCTCTCACTTCTTAGAAGGGACTTGCAGGAGGTTATGGAGAGGACATTACCTATCACTTGTGCAGCCAAAGTGACAGTTGAAATCATGGGTCTTGACAAGGTGGTTACCAATGTCACCCATCCAGTGGGCTTCTGTGATCACACATAACCAGGAGGTAGAAACTGACAGAGTCATAACTCCTGGGGAAGGCCAGACAGATAACTTCTGTATTCTTTAGCAGAGGACATCTGAGTTCCCACCAGATCTGTGGGGTGAGGGAGGATGACAGCATTATCCTTTCTTTTTCTCATCCCTACAGAAGCCTCTGATGTACCTGGCATAATAACACTCTGATAAGAATCAGCACAGAAATTAAAGGGATACAAATAGGAAAAGAAGAACTCAAACTATCCCTATTTGCTGATGATATGATTATATACTTAGAGGAACCAGGAAATTCCACCAGAAAACTTTTAGAACTCATAAATGAATTCAGTAAAGTAGCAGGATATAAGATCAATGCACAAAAATCTAATGCATTTTTATACACAAGTGATGAATCTTTGGAAAGAGAAGTTAGGAAAACTACCCCATTCACAATAGCATCGAAAAAAATAAAATACTTGGGAATCAATCTCACAAAAGAGGCGAAAGACCTCTACAATGAGAACTACAGAACACTAAAGAAAGAAATTAAAGAAAACCTCAGAAAATGGAAAGATCTCCCATGTTCTTGGATAGGAAGAATTAATATTGTCAAAATGGCCATACTACCAAAAGTACTATACAGATTCAATGCAATTCCAATTAAAATCCCAATGACATACCTTACAGAAATAGAGCAAGCAATTATGAAATTCATCTGGAAGAATAAGAAACCCAGAATAGCTAAAGCAATCCTTAGCAGAAAGAGTGAAGCAGGGGGTATCGCAATGCCAGATCTTCAACTCTATTACAAAGCAATAGTAACAAAAACGGCATGGTATTGGTACCAAAATAGAAAGGTAGATCAATGGTACAGAATAGAGGACATGGACACAAACCCAAATAAATACAACTTTCTCATACTAGACAAAGGGGCCAAAAATATGCAATGGAGAAAAGATAGCCTCTTCAACAAATGGTGCTGGGAGAATTGGAAATCCATATGCAACAGAATGAAACTAAACCCATATCTCTCACCATGCACGAAACTAAACTCAAAATGGATTAAGGACTTTGGAATCAGACCAGAGACCCTGCAGATTATAGAAGAAAAAGTAGGTCCAGATCTTCAACATGTCAGCTTAGGACCAGACTTCCTCAACAGGACTCCCATAGCACAAGAAATAAAAGCAAGAATCAACAACTGGGATAGATTCAAACTAAAAAGCTTTCTCTCAGCAAAGGAAACTATCAGCAATGCGAAGAAAGAGCCTACAGAGTGGGAGAAAATCTTTGCCAATCATACTTCAGATAGAGCACTAATCTCCAGAATCTATAAAGAACTCAGAAAACTCTACACCAAGAATGCAAATAATCCAATCGACAAATGGGCTAAGGAAATGAACAGACACTTCACAGAAGAAGATCTACAAGCAATCAACAAACATATGGGAAAATGTTCAACATCTCTAGTAATAAGAGAAATGTACAGAGAAACAACATGTATCCCATTTGTTTACAATAAAAAAAAAGAATCAGCACAGATCAGATGAGATGAGACAAACTCAAACCTTTCTGAATTTTTGGATCTCAGATTGAAGTCCCTTTCATTCACTCATTGTAGTGACTTGGCCAGTGAACAACAACTTGGACTTTCCTCAACACCGATGAGACTCCCTACACTCACCAGCCAATGTGGTGATGGAAGACCAAATAACTCGCAGAATAGCCAGGCATTTTGTGCTATAGTCAATACTTCTTGTGCATATGTCAGTAATTTAGGGAAGACAAATTGAACTCGAAAAGATTCATGCTCAGATGAATTAGTTATAAACTGCGTATCCACAATCCCCCTTTGACTCATTTTTGAGACCTCCTCATCTGGCTAAAGTACTTGGCAAGTATCCAGATACTTGGGGTTTCTTGTTGAAGACCATTCTTCAGGACTGGCCATCCTCCTGGGTCTGCTTATCCTAGTAACTCCAATGAAATGCTGTCTCAAATTGACAGGGAGGCTTTGGAACAAACCAAATCCATACAGTTTACTCATGGATCCCATGGGACCTAGCTCTGCTTGATTCAGGGCTGCTTGATACACTTTATCTGCTATTTCTCCAGATGAGCAAGGGTCAGACATGGACTGTTGGGAAAAGCAGCTTTGTGTATGCCATCTTTCGATTTCATTAAATCACACAAGAATGAGCCTTGGGCCTGAAAGTCTTCATCAGTAGGAGATAAGAAGCCCACACAGCCTCTGCTGGGCTTATTGCCATGTATGGGAATACCATTCTCTGTTGCAGACTCAATGTGTCCTCCGTCCTTCTGTGTCAATGGTCCTTAGGTGCTACCCCAGCTTTCTGTATTCCAGACTCTACAGGGGAAGAGACCAGTGTCTGACCACTGTAGCACAGACTGGGGCATATGCAGCCACGCTGCTGAGTCAGCTACAGTTAGATCTGCTACATACAAGGACCAGCACACTACCTACTTTCTCTCCTCTTTTGCTGTAAGTAAATATGGAATCAGTTGAGCCTAGCATATGTATTGTTTATTTTGAGTAAATCAGACACCCACTTCCCTAGGTGCCATTTTTTCTGCCTTTTAGCCTTGCCCCTGCTCTTATTATAGTTTATTCTGTGGGACATCCTGACCTCTTAGTGAGGGGTAAAACAGAAAGAGATGCTCTGCTAGGCAGAATGACAGCTCTCCCAAAGATGTTCATGTCCTAATCTTCAGAACCTGAAAAATGTTACTTTACATGACAAAAGGGTTTGCACAGCTGAGATAAGGATCCTGACATGGGAAGGCTATCCTGGATTATGGGGGGAGGCAGAACAATCACAGGAGTTTTATAGAGGGAGGCAAGAGGGTGAGAATCATGAAGATATGACAGAAGCAAAGGGAGAAAAAGGAGATGAGAGATGAGGCCACAAGCCAAGAAATATAGACTTCTTTAAAGCTGAAAAAGGCAATAGATTCTCACATAGAGCCTCAGCTTCCACCTTGATTTCAGACTGGTGAAATTGATTTTGAACTTCTGACCTCCATAACTATAAACAAAACATTTTGTGATGTTTTAAGCCACTAAATTTACAATATAATTGGCTATAGCAGCAATAGGAAACTGGTACAGATGACTAATAATCAGACCTGAAAATAAAGTAATGTCAGTTCTTTTCAACAGATAAGTTACCAGCAAGAAAAGGAAACTCAAATGTGCTGTACGTGCTCTGTGTTCTTCTTGGGGTAGTTGTGTAAGGAGCAGTGACTTTGGAGACAAATAACCCAGGACCTGGGTAGAATCTCCTCTTGGCCACAGTTCTAACTGGTGACCTTGAGTTTCTTCCCTGTACTGGACATCACTGATGTTTGCTGATAGAATAATACTGAACTTGCAGTGTTTTTTTTCCTTCAATATATTTGATGTATTAAATCAATATGCTGCTTGTTTTAGTCAACTTTTTGACCACTGTGTGCAGTACTGTTTTGAGAATAAAAAGTAATACATCTACAGCAGCAGGAATACAGTATTACTATTACTGTTATTGTCATTGCTATCATATAGATAACTATAGTGGGTCTGCATGACTCCTGTGACTGGCATTAAGGCCACACCCAGTTATAAGTAGTCCCCCGTTGGCTGCTCCCTGTTTCTATGACCCCTACACGTGGGCCTGGCTCCATTGCAGCATTTCAGCTGGTAGTTGCTCTTGGCTGTCCGGGTATATACAGAAGGCCTTAAGATGTCCCCTCGCTTGGCACCCAGATCACTACCACACTGGATTTTACAACTTATTACACAGATGATGATTGGGTAAGAGCAAATTATGAATGAATAAAAGATATTTGTATAGGCTTTCAGTTTTATGAGCTGCTTTTCACTATTCTTGGGGTTATCCTTAATGATTCTCAGGATATTGGTTTCTTCTCCTAATGATCAAGACCTTTCACTCTTCCCACTTTCAAGAAACAAATTAGTCAAATAATGATTTTACCAGCCTCAATCAATTTTACTAGAGAACTCACTTAATGTGGCAGGATATATTGGAATACATAAAAGACATTCCAAAGAGTTTTAAATAAGATATGCTAACTTCGTCTGTGAGGCTGAACCTTTTAAGACTGAATGGTAAGGCGTCTTCTTTGGAGGCAAACCAATACCACTTAGAAGCTGGATGAACACAAGGAAGTCACTTAATATATATGAGTTATTAAATATATAGAAGTAAAAGAGAAAACAGAAATAGATGTCATATGTGATTACTGGTTGTGACAAGGTGTTAGTTAAATGTCCATTTCTTTCTTTCTTTAGTTTAAATATGCTCATTTGTTCCTTTCACTTTGTCCCTTTTCTGTTTTGACTTTGGTTTAGAAGTATTCTCAGTTTTTCTTTGCCTTGTTTATGGGTACAGATTCAATGAGGTATTATTCTAAGTCCTACATTTCAATAAATATAAGAAAAAGTAACAGAGATACATTTGTGACAAAATGAAAGGAAGCAATGACTATAAAAAGGAAATAGACGATTACAGTTTGGCATATGGGTTTCATATAGAACAATCATTTAGATAGACCATATGTAAATTTATTTTATATTTTCATATTCCTCATAATTTTTCCAATTTTTTTGCTATGGTAAAGTATGCATACCTAAAACGCACCCTCTTTCTCATTTTTAAACATGCAGTTCATTTTCTTGTGCCACCATCACCACCTCTATCTCCAAAACTCTTTTCATCTTATAAAACTGAAACTTATACCCATTAAACAATAAACCCTTGTCCCCCCTGGCAACTACTATCCTGGTTTCTGTCTCTCCGGTTTTGACTACTGTAAGTACCTTGCACAAGTGGAATCATGCAGTGTTTGTCTTTTAGTGACTGGCTTATTTTCTTTATCACAATGACTTCAGAGTTCATCCATGTAGGAGCATGTATAAGAATATCTTTCCTTTTTAAGGCTGACTGATAGGGGTGAATTTACTCTATCATTTAGATACTTGTTCTCTACATGCTTTATAGCTTTTTTGGTCCCTTATTTCCTGCATGACTGTACTTCTTTTGTACTTAACTGATTTTTTTAGAGAAGTGTTTAAATTTCTTTCTCAGCTCCTTTTGTGTATATTCTATACCTATTTTCTTCATAGATACCACGTGCACTTAATATCCTAAAGTCATGACAGTCTAATCTGAATGTATGCCAGTTTCACTTCAATAATGTACAGAACTCTACTTTTTTTGCAACTTTTCCTTTCAGTTGTTGATGTGCCCAAAACATAAGCTAGTAATTTTAAAATGTACTTAACTCTTAAATTATATGGAAGACAAAATGTGGAGTTACAAACCAAAGTTACAACAATTAGGATTAATCATCCCTAATCCAAAAATCTGAAATCTGAAAGCTTCAAAATCTGAAAGTTTTGAGCACTGCTGTGATGCCCCAAGTGGAAAATTCTACATCTGACCTAATGTAATGAGTTTAAGTCAAAAGCAGGTATACCAACAATACCGTCTGAAATTACATTCAGACTGTGTGTGTAACATTTTCTGATACTATTTCATTGAATAGGTTGTTCATTCCTTTGGTTTGTATCTCTGTGCCTTCCTAAATCCTAATAATTCTTTTTTTTTTTTTTTTTTTTGGGTGCTGGGGATCAAACCCAGGGCCTTGTGCTTACAAGGCAAGCACTCTACTGACTGAGCTATCTCCCCAGCCTCCCAATAATTCTTAAAGTTGGTCTTTTCATGATGTCCCGTAGTTCTTGGAGGTCCTGTTCATGCTTTCTTACCATCTTCTCTGTTTGGTCAACTTTATTTTCAAGCTTAAATATTTTGTCTTAATTGTCTGAGGTTCTGTCTTCCAAGTGATCTAGTTCGTTGGTGATGCTTTCCATTGGCGCGAACATTTTATATGAACATATGTGAACTTCATATTTAGACATGGTTTCCATGCCCAAGATATTTTATTATGCATATGTAAATGTTCAAATACTTGAAAAAAATCAAAATCTGAAATATATCTGGTCTCAAGCATTTTGAATAAGGGATGCTCAATATATAGTGACTTTAAGACTAATAATTGCTTTTGTAAAAGTTCCATAAACCAAAGTAAATAAAAGGTGGAGTTCTAGACCATTGTTACAATAATAATAACTTTTCTATTTATCTTTACTGAGATCTTTATTTCTTCATACACTTCATGTTACTGTCTGGTGTTCTTTCATTTCAACCTGCAAGACTCTTAACATTTCTTTCAGGACAGGCTTCGAGTAAAAAACTCCTTCAGCTTTTGTTTATCTGAGAAGGTTTTAATTTTCCCTTGATTTGAAGAACAGTTAATCTGGTTATAGAATTCTTGGTTGGCACTTCTTTTTATTTTATTTTTTTCTTTTAGCACTTTAAGTATATCAGCCTGATACCTTCTGACCTTCAACATTTTAAGGAATCTGCTGATCATCTTACTGAGGAACTTTTGATGAGTCACTTCTCTGTCACTGCTGTCAAAATACTTTTTATCTTTAGACAGTTTGATTTTAATGTGTCTTGGTGTAGGTCTCCTTGAGTTCATCAGACTTAAAATTCATTGAACTTCTTGGATGCTTACATTCATGTTTTCAACAAATTTTGTAAGTTTTGAATCATTATTTCTTCAGTTAGTCACTCTTCTCTTTTTCCTTTCTCTTCTCCTTCTGGGACTGCCCCAGTGCACATGTTAGTTTGTTTGATGTTCACTTGTCTTTAACCTTTTATTCCCTGTCCCTCACACTCAATAATTTCCATTGTCCTATCTTCAAAATTTCTAATTATTTCTTTTATATGCTCAAAGCCACCTTTGAATCTGTCTAGTGATGTTTTCATGATTTCAAGAGATTGTTCTTTTCAGCTCCAGAATTTCTTTTTGGTTTCTTTGAGTTTTTCCACTTTATTGGTTTTGTTTATGCATTATTTTCTTAGCTTTCTCTACTCTTCCTTTCAATCTTTGAGCATCTTTAAGATAGTTTTTAGGGTCTACTACATATGCTATCAGGTCTTTTCCAGGGAAACTTCTGATTATTTTTCCCTTTGAAAGATCCATACTGTGTCTCTTTGTACACTTTCTTATTTTTGTTGAAAACTGGATATTTCAGCCCAATAATGTGATAACTCTATAAATCAAATACTTCCCATCCCCCAGTATTCAGTGATTACTGTTCTTATGGCTTTGGTTGTTGTAGGCTATTTACTGACGATCTGCCTGAGTGTAAACTTAAGGTCTTCTCAAATCTTTCCTGAACCTCTGCCTTTCTTCTGTGTAGTGTGGGTGCATTGGAATATCCTAATCTGTAATGTCTGACTCCAAAAGAGAATCAATGAAGAAAGGGAAAAGGGTGCTTGTTTTTAAAATACCCTGGAAGATACATCAGCTAGTGATGATCAGAGGAGGGGGGTTGCGCCATATAAACATAATGGCGGCCACCTCTTTGTCTGCACCTTTGTGGCCAGAAGCCACAATCAGCAATCAGAGCAAAGATCCCAATTATTGAAAAATAGTGTTCTTTTTTCCCACCTAGGATTCTGAAGCCTATAAGTAAGTTGCTCCAAGAACACCTACATAGTTGCCCACCAAGGGTCTGAGAGGTGGGGCATGGTTAGAACTGAAGTTGACTAAAATTAAGTACAATATACCACCCAAACCTTCTTCTAGAAGTTGGAAACTGTCTATCGGTTTTTAATCATCATGATTGAAATACCTGATATGAATAACTTGAAGAGAAAAGACATTTTGGATGATGGCTTTAGAGGTTTCAGTCTATGGAGGGATGGCTCCATAGTTTTGGGCCAGAGAGGAGACAGAACATGGCAGAGGGATGTGGCAGGGGAAAGTTTCTCAGCTCATGGCAGCCAGGAAGGAGAGAGGCAGAGAGGGAAAGAGAAAAATAAAGAGAGTTTAAGAGGTCAGGAGCTAAATATACCCTTCTACCACATGCTCCCCATGACCTGCTTGCTCCAAGTAGGCCCCATTGCCTATAGTTTCCACTGCCTCCCCATAATGCCATGAAATTACTAATCTAGCAGAGGATTAATTCAAAGATGAAGTCAGAACTTCATCACTTCCCCAAAGCCCCACCTCCAGACATTGCTGCATTGGGGACCAAGACTTCAACAAAGCCTTTAGTTACACTTTGTGTCCAAACCATATCACAAACTTCCAATCCTCTTCAGTGTTTGAAAATAGTTATGTCTGATTCTGCCAATTCAATTGCGGTCTAGGTGGAAAGACAGATTCCTTGTGATTCCTAATCCATCCTCTTCCCAGAATCTTCTCATAGTTTTGTTTTATTGCATACAATTAAAAATTACATAATAGCCACATACTATTCTTATCTGATATTTTTATCTGAAGAATATTTTAAGATAATTGAGTATGGAAATATCGTATAGAAATATAGTAACAACTTCCTCATTGAGTGCCTTCCCGTAGTGAAACCACAGAGAAACAAAAGATATGCCTTAATAACAGCCAAAAAAAAAAAAAAAAAAAAAAAAAAACCTTGAAAAAAAACTTAACTTCTGTTTGTTCCTGGAATAGAATTTGAATTAAATAATTTGTTAAGGAAGTTCACTTCCTCTTGGAAAGCAGTGAAATCGAAACAAATCTGAAGGACAAAAGTCAGATAAATTATTTTGGTTTATAAAGAATCTAATGGTGGAGATGATAGCCATGTAATTAATTTTGCTTGCTATTAAAATTGTACTTTTTCTTCTCATGGGTGTCTTAAAGACTTTCAAAGTTAAAGACTTATATATCTTATTGGTTCAAACATCCTAAGAGTTGCAAGATTGACAATATCAATGAGTTTTACATTCTACAGGAGTAAATCTTTAATTTGTCAACTGTGGTATGGAATGTGAAGCCATCAAATACCATTTGTGTCATATTGATTTCCTTTCAAAACTTCCTTATGAATTACCATATGGAGTGGATTTTTCCAGAGTCCTTGAGAAACTTAAATGAACCTAAAAATTTCCCCTCACTTTTCAATAGTGGCCAGACTTTTCTGCCTATGCAACACTTCACCCATAGAACAGGTTAAGTCTTGGTGGGTTTGGACAATTCAGATTGGAGAAAGTTTGAGATGTTCGTGAAAACATACCTGACCACCAGACCTGAAACTCACTCTAACTATGTAAAACAGATTACTTACTACCTTCTTTACTATTTCAGCATCATCCCAAACAAAAAAGAAATTTGATGCACTAGTTGTTTTGATTATGCATGCAAATTTACATGGGATTACTATGGCAAGTCTATGATGATATATATTCACCATTGTTGCATCATAAAGAATTTTACTGCCCTAAATATTAACTGTGCTCTGCCTATTAGTACCTCTCTCCTCCCAGTATTTGCCATCTTTATCAAAATAAATATTTGCTTACTACCAAATCATCTTATGGAACACCAAAGACTTGCAAATAAACTTTAGGAAACAAGGTTATTGTCACCATGGACAAATGGCTAGAGTCTAAAGAGAAAGAAGCTACTTGAATTTTGCTGAGAAAGAATCATTCTTTCTTCTACGGATGGCTTAACTGGTGGAATGTGATTCTAGAGATGCTAATATTCATGTGGATACCCCATGCAGAGCTAGCCCTCATGAGAATGAGATCAGCACAGATGGGGAAGGGTATAGATGTGAGAAAAAAAAAAAAAAAAAAAAAAGAAAGTGAGGGCAAGAGGTGGAGGTGGGGATTTCTGACTATATCTTTTGTGTTTTGGGATTTTGTTATGCCAGAGCCCAGACTCCTCCATGGACCTTTCAGTTACATAAGCCAATACATTCTCATGTTTAACTAAGCCCCCAGATGAATGTCTGATGTCTCAAAAGGTCATAACTACTCTAGAAGTTAGTCTAGAGAAATGAGGATTTATATAGGACAGACCCTAAATGATGGCTATCTTCTCTGAGGAGGGAAGATTCCTGGAAGGTGATAGCAAAGGAATCATTACCTGTTGGTTTTTGTTGAACTTTATGTTCTATAGCAGTTTTAGATTCAAAACAAAGTTGGGTGGAAAGTAGAGTTTTAGTATATTTCCTGCCCTTGCAACTGCACAACCTTTCCCACTATTATGGTTTGACTAAGAGGTGTTCCCCCAAAGCTCCTGTGTTAATGCAGGCATAATCAGAAGTGAAATGATCAGATTATGAGAGCTGTAATCAGTCCATCCTAGTTTGAAAAGAAAAACTGGTTGGTAACTGTAGGCAGGTGGGGCATGGTTGGAGGAGGTGGATCACTGGGGTGGGGCCCTGGAAGGGTTCATTTTCCCTGGGGCCCCTCTCTCTGCTTCCTGGATGCCATGAGCTGAGCCTTTCCCTCCACTGTGCTCTTCTGCCATGTTCTGCCTCACCTTGGGCTCAGAGCAATGGAGTTGACTGACCATGGACTAAATCTCTAAATCCATGAGCTAAAATAAACTTTCCCTCCTCTAAGCTATTCTTGTCAAGTATTCTGATCAAGTGGTGCAAGCTAGCACACCAGTTATCAACATCCTACACTAGAGTGGTACAATTTTTACAATTGATGACCCTATATTGACACATCATTATCACCCAAAGTCCATAATTTTCATTAGGGCTCACAAACTAGGGGCTATACATTTCTATGGATTTTGACAGGTATGATGACATGGATCAACCATTAAAGAATCATACAGAATAATTTCACTGTCCTAAATGTCATCTGTGCTCTGCCTATTTATCCCTCCCCTTCCCTTAAAACCGGTGATCCCTGATCTTTATTATTGTCTCCATAGTTATGCCTTTCCAGAATGTTAAATAGTTGAAATCATATACTGGGTAGCTTTTTCAGATTGACTTCTTTCACTTGGTAACATGTGTTTAAATTTTCTCCATGTCTTTTCCTGGTTTGATAGTTCATTTCTTTTTAGCACTGAATAATATTCCATTGTCTGGATGTACCAGTTTATTTATCCATTTACCTACTGAAGTATATTTTGGTTGCCTCCAAGTTTTGGCAAATATGAATCAGGCTACTCTAAACATTTGGGTTCAGGTTTCTGTGGGCATAAATTTTCAACTCCTTTGGGTAAATACCAAGCTCATGATTACTTAATAAGATGTGTTAAAAGCCTGTTTAGCTTTGTAAAAAACAGATGAACTGCTTTTCTTAGACTTTTTGACTGCTAAAGCAAAATATTATAAACTGGTTAGATTGCACACAACAGAAACTTATCATCACAGTTCTGGAGGCCAGGAAGTCCATCATCAAGGCACTGGATGATTCTGTATCTGGTGAAGGTCTATTTTCTAGTTCATAGATTGTGGATGCTAACTATGTCCTCACATGGCAGAAGGAACTAACTATCTTTCTTATTGTAAGAGCAATAATTCCATTTATGAGTGATCCACTCTCATGAATTTTGGAGAGACAAACGTTTAGTCCATTGCATTGTCTTCCAAACTGGATGTACTATTTTGCAATCCCATCAATAATGAATAAAATTTTCTGTTGTTTCATGTTATGGTTTGAATATGAGGTGTGTCCCAAAGCCTCTATATTAATGCAGGAGTGTTCAGAGGTGAAATGATCAGATTATGAGAGCTGTAACATAATAGGTGGGTTAATCCATTTGATGAATCCATTTGATGGGTTATGGGTGGTAACTATAAGTGAGTGGGTCATGGCTGGGGGAGCTGGATCATTGGGGATATACCTTGGAGTTTATATATCTTGTCCCTTGGCTCCTTCCTCTTTCTTTCTGCTTCCAGGTACCATGAAGTGAGTAGTTTTTCTTCATTATGCCCGTCTGCCTCACTTCAAACCCGGAGAGTAAGTCTGCTGACCATGAACTGAGACCCTAAAATCATGAACCAAAGAAACTTGAGGTCAGGAGAAGTTTGATTCTTCAGTCCCAAATATATCCTTGTTTCCTGATACATTCTCTGTTCCTTAGAGTTCTATCAGTTCCTTTGAAGTAGCCATCTCTGATTCATTCACCACACTCTTTAATTTTCTGGTGGAGACTGGAAACAAGATTCTCCTTTCCCCAGTGTGCATGCTTCACCTGAAATGAGCATTTACAACTGGTGTCTGCATCAGCAGGTAGGTCCCATGTTCTGCCAGTTGTTAGATATTTTGAACATCATGTCTAACTGGTAGAAGGACATTATCTATTTTGTCCTTTGAATATATTTTTTGTTCTTGGACAATCATCATCTTGATATCACTGACTCCCAAATGGCTTTAAGGGTGGTTATACATTTAAACTTTAATCAAGTATTGGAAAAATATGGCATTTTATCTAACATTTAAACCAGAATAAAGTCATAAATAAACAACCTCTGTGTGGAGCTCAGGAGGGCTTAATTGAGCCACTAATCCTCTGGTCATGTAAAATGAGGGGTTGGAATCTTAAGAGCTCTAAATTTTTATCATCTGTTTGGAAGAAGGAGAAGCAAAACCGAAAAAGCTAGGTAAAGTAATGGAATTCTTTTAAGCATGCCGATTCTTGTAAACCATAGAAACAAGGCACACCCATGAAACTTGGCAAGGAAGATAGTGAATAAACAACTGTTCACTCACACGCACACTCAGACACACATGTAATGATGAAAAGCACTGTGTTTTCATTGAAGCATGAAGCAGGTCTGATAAACTCAGAGTGAGACAGTGTTATTGGCATTTTTCTCCTTCTGAAAAATAAACCTTTTGTATGCTGATTTTTTTGAGACTAGACAGAATATTTAAGGCAGATTTTGCCTGCTGATCTAGGCATGCCCAGGCTTATGTGTTTTCGTATTTGCTTACTCCAGTATACATATATTCTGGAAATTCTTACTGGTGTTGCTAGTATGTGTCTGTCGTTTCTTTCTTTCTTTTTTTCCCTCTTTCTGACTCTATTTCCAGAAACAGACAAAAATTAAAGAAAGTAGAGAAGAGGAGAATAGAGAAACAAAGAAATGAAAAGATAATATTCAAGATAAGGATTTAGTTCTGTGTCTAAGAAAAACACCTCTTTAATGTACTTGCTAGAAAATACAAAACATGGCAAGAGTATAGTAAATTTTCTTAAGAAAAAACATAGAAATTCCTTCTACTTTTCTTCTTTACATACAACTATATTTACTTATTTATTTCCCCCAAAGCACTTTTTTCTTTGAAATAATAATTCCTCAGAGAGACCCTTGGCTGTTAAAAATATTAGAACTGAATCCTTTTAATTGTGACACTTTTTTCTTTTTCTTTTTCTTCTTCTTTTCTTCTTCTTTTTTTTTTTTTGACACTTTTCTTTTCACAAAGGAGGTGCTAAGTCTTGAGAGGAAAGGCAAAGCCTTAAAAGAAGACAGTTTTAGTTTCCATTTGCTGAGGTGGAAACAGAAAACAGTTAATCAATACATCCACTTTTCTCCTAGGTCTTGCTGTGACTGTCTTGCTCAGCCCTGGTGAAGGAGCAGGGCTTTCTGACACTCAGACCTCCTGCTTCATAACCCATTCTGTCTCATTGTCCCAGATGTGGAACGCCTACAAAAACTTAAATACAGTATATATCACATAATATGTAATATATAATGTAATTATATAGTATATCATATGTAATTGTATTAATAGTAAGAAGATAATTATAGTGATTATTAGATAACAATATTAATTAATTTTAATAAACATAATAATATAGGTAAGCTGTAGATTTTGGTTTCCAACCTATTTGACTATACTTGTGTCAATTTCATAGCAATATCTGCAGAACTGAAAACTTGGAACTTAAGCAGCAGCAGTTACCTAGGGTTTTCTCTGCTGAGGATCTAAAACTGAAATAGAAAGGAAACGTCAAGTTCTGTCTGTAACAGTGGAACAGTGGTTCACTTTAGGCTTTGAATATCGCCCTTGCTGCTCTGCCACGGCAACTGATTTTTTAAAATGCACATGTTTCTTTCTCTTCCTCTCTCCCTGCTCCTCCCTAACCTCTCCCCTTCCCTAATCTCAGAGGAAACAGGATTACCTTTCTTCCCCATCCTAGGCAGATTTATCTGTCCATGAGTGCACACTCAAGGAACGAAGTAATCTAGACTTTGGGGATGGTACCAGAAGACCTCAGAAATAACTATCAAATTAATAAGTCATTAATTAACACAGAACACTTGGAATGTGACCTTTGAATCATGTCTTTAAAAGGCCCCTGTTCCTGCTGATGGGGAGAATCACAGCCTTTGGGAAAGGAGTTCCCTGTGTTTCTCTTTTGCTGGCAAAGCAATAAACCTTTTTTTGTTGTTGTTGTTCTCAAAACTGTGTCCTCTTTATTTGGTTGACATCGGGAACAAGGACAGAGCTTTCAGCACCATGTCCACTAAATATCCCAGTGGATTTCCTTAAACCTTGAACCTCAGATGGTAAACTCCTCCTGAAGATTTTACCTTTCCGAGCTTGGAGTACTCAGCAGGAAGATAGACAGGGGTCCAGAAGCCAAGACCGGCTGCTCCTCTTCCTGTTCCTGCCCAGCAAAAGTGAGCATCCTGGGGCCATGTTGTTTGAGCCACAGGACGTATATGGTGGTGTGTGCTGTGGAAGGAGCATTCTGGGGCTGGAGCTCACAAACTGTCTAACATGTCCCTGGGGATATGAGGATGGTGCTGGCTCTGATCACTGCAAAGTCCAAACAAAAATGTATCCATTTCTCCTTAAACTTCTGGAAATTGCAGAACTTGACCCAAGCAAATCCACTCTATGTGACTTAAGCAACTAAGTTTGTTTACAGTTGCAATTCATGGTGTTTTTGTACAAGTTTCAAAATCTAACAGAGGTAGGATTTCCTGTTCAAGCGGTTTCAATTCACCAACAGACTTTAAATGAACTATTTTCCATTAACTTCTTCCTCTTCCTGTTCCTCCCAAGGACAATGCAGACAGAAAACACTCTGGGTTCTCCAGTTAATTTTAGTTAGCTTTTTCACTCCTGTGATTGAAAGCCCTGACAAGAACTATTAGAGGAGGAAATGTTTATTTCAGGGCTCCCAGTTTCAGAGATTTCAGTCCATCAACAGGCAGCTCCAGTCTGTGGGGCTTCAGGTGAGGCAGAACATCATGGCAGAAGAGTGTGGCAGAGGGAAGTGGCTCAGACATCACACCAAAAAGCAGCGATTAAGCTCCACTCAATAAAGACAAAATATATATCCTAAAGTCATGTCTCCAGTGACCCACACCCTGCAGGCATACAGTTACCACCCAGTTAATCCATTTCAGGGGATTAATTCACGGATTGGGTTAGGTTCTGATGACCTGATCATTTTACTCTAAACCTTCTTGCATTGTCTCACACATGAGCTTTTAGAGGAGACATATCTAAACTGTAAGACCAGAAGAAAGAAATCTTACTTTAACAACTAGCTAGCAAAATAAATACCATAGAGCTAGGTACAGTGGTGCCTGTCTGTAATCCCAGTGACTTGTGAGGCTGAGGCAGGAGAAGCTCAAGTTTGAGGGCAGCCTCATTAATTTAGGGAGATCCTGTCACAAACACAAAAAATAAAGAGAGCTGGGGACGATACTCAGTGATAAAGTGCCTCTGGTCTCAATTCCTAGTACAATAACAAGACAAAACAAAAAACAAGATAAACATAAAATGGGCATGTACTAGTTTATGTATTTGGTTTGTTGTTGTTTTGCAGTACTGTGGATGAACCCAAGGGCTCTTTGCTGCCCCATTGCATCTCTAACCCTTTTTACATAGAGATAGCTTCTTGCTAAATTGCCAAGGTAAGGCTGGTCTCAAAATTTATACTCCTCCTTCCTCATTCTATGGAGTAGTTGAGATTATGGGCATATACTACTGTGCCCAGGGTATGTTCTTTTCTTCTTTCTTTTTTTTTTTCGTACCAGGGACTGAAGCCAGGGTGCTTAACCACTGAGCCACATCCTTAGCCCATGTTTATGTTTTTATTTTTATTTTTTTATTATATATTTTAATTATTTATTTATTTTTAAATTTTTTACAGACTGCATTTTGATTCATTGTACACAAATGGGGTACATCATTTCATTTTTATGGTTGTGCACGATGTAGATTCATATCATTTGTGTTATCACACATGTACATAGGGTAATGATGTCTAATTCCACCGTTTTTCATACCCCCCCATTTCCTCCTACATAACATAAAGTTCCTCCATTCTTCTCTCACTCCCCACACCCCATCATATATCATTCTTCTCTCACTCCCCACACCCCCATCATACATCATTCTCCACTTATCAGGGAAAACATTCGGCCTTTGGTTTTTTGGGATTGGTTTATTTCACTTAGCATGATATTCTCCAATTCCATTCATTTATTTGCAAATGCCATAATATTATTTTTCTTTATGATTGAATAGTATTTCATTGTGTATATATACCACAGTTTTTTTATCCATTCATCTGTTGAAGCATCTAGGTTGGTTCCACAATCTAGCTATTGTAAACTGAGCTGCTATAAACATTGATGTGGCTGTGTTACTATAGTATGCTGATTTTAGGTCCTTTGGGTATAAACTGAGGAGTGGGATAACTGGGCCAAAATGTGGGTCCAGTCCAAGTTTTCTGAGGATTCTCCACACTGCTTTCCTGTAGGGAACATTCCTCAAGCTTATCTAACAGCAATCACTGACACCATGGTCTAAGTAAGCCAAACAGTCTGGACAGAGAAACCGAGGTAATGGTAAAGACTCATCATGAAATGCAGGTCTTTGCAGCTACTGAGGCTGAGTTAGGAGCTGAGGGGAGGCCTTGCTTTGTCAAGCATCCCAGCAAGCTGTGATGTGAGCTCGCCTGCATTGCCTTGCCTCATGCTGTGTACAGGAGTTTACCATTCCCCCAGTCCTTTGTAGCAGACCTGTTGCTGGGCAGAATTACTTAGGCATACTTGGTTTGTTTACACTACCTCGACTTATAGTTCACCTATAGGCTGACTCTGTTATGCTTTGACAAGCGTGTTAACCTGATTGGATAATGTGCCTATATATCCTGTGCAATCCTAAGTAAAATTAGATCTGAGACTTCAGAGCTCAATCTCTGATGACTGAGTGCACTGGGGTAGATAGACATCGACATCCTCACCCTCAGCGGACCCCTGTCTCCAAACATCTACACTTTCCAGTGACTACACCAATTTGCAATTCCACCAGCAATGTAAAAGTGTGCCTTTTCCCCCGCATCCACACCAACATCTATTATTGTTTGTGTTCTTGATAATAGCCACTTTAACTGGAGTAAGATGAAATCTTAGGGTGGTTTAATTTGCATTTCTCTAATTACTAGAGATGTTGAACACTTTATTGTATATTTATTAATTGCCTATATGTCTTCTTCTGTAAAGTGTCTGTCCAGTTTGCTGGCCCATTTATTGATTGGGTTCTTTGTATTTTTGGTGTAAAGTTTTGTAAGTTCTTTATAAATTTTGGAGATAAGTGATCTATCCGAAGTGCATGTGGAAAAGATTTTCTCCCACTCTGTAGGCTCTCTCTTCACATTCTTGATTGTATCTTTTGCTGAGAAAAAGCTTTTAGTTTGAGTCCATCCCATTTATTGATTCTTGCTTTGATTCTTGTGCTGTGGGAGTTTTGTTGAGGAAGTCTGATCCTATGCTAACATGATGAAGATTTGGGCCTACTTTGTCTTCTCTTAGGTGCAGGGTCTCTTGTCTGATTCCAAGGTCCTTGATCCATTTTGAGTTGAGTTTTGTGCAGGGTGAGAGACAAGGGTTTAGTTTCATTCTTTTGCATATGGTTTTCCAGTTTTCCCAGCACCATTTGTTGAACAGGCTATCTTTTCTCCATTGTATGTTTTTGGCTCCTTTGTCTAGTAAAAGGTGACTGTATTTATGTGGTTTTGTCTCTGTGTCTTCTATTCTGTACCATTGATCTGCCTGTCCGTTTTGGTGCCAATACCATGCCATTTTTGTTATTTTTGCTCTGTAGTATAGTTTAAAGTCTGGTATTGTGATACCTCCTGTTTCACTTTTTCTACTCAGGATTGTTTTGGCTATTCAAGGTTTCTTGTTCTTCCAGATGAATTTCATGATTGCTTTCTCTATTTCTATGAGGAATGTCAGTGGTATTTTAATTGGAATTGCATTGAATCTGTATAGTGCCTTTGGTAGAATGGCCATTTTTACAATGTTAATTCTGCCTATCCAAGAACATGGGAGATCTTTCCATCTTCGAATGTTTTCTTCAATTTCTTTCTTTAATGTTCTGTAGTTTTCATTGTAGAGGTCTTTCACTTCTTTTGTTAGATTAATTTCCAAGTATTTTATTTTATTTTTTTTGAGGCTACTGTGAATGGAGTGGTTTTCCTAATTTCTCTTTCAGATGATTCATCACTTATGAATAGAAATGATTAGATTTATGCACATTGATTTTATATCCTGCTACTTTGCTGAATTCATTTATTAGTTCTAGAAGTTTTCTAGTGGAGTTTTTTGGATCTTTAAATATAGGATCATGTCATCAGCAAATAGTGACAGCTTAAGTTCTTCTTTTCCTATTTGTATCCCTTTAATTTCTTTGGTCTGTCTAATTGCTCTGGCAAGTGTTTCAAGGACAATGTTGAATAGAAGTGGTGAAAGAGGGCATCCCTGTCTTGTTCCAGTTTTTAGAGGAAATGCTTTCAGTTCTTCTCCATTAAGAATGATGTTGGCCATGGGCTTAGCATAGATAACCTTTACAAGGATGAGGTATGTTCCTACTATTCCTATTTTTTCTAGTGTTTTAAGCATGAAGGAGTGTTGTATATTATCAAACGCTTTCTCAGCATCTATTGAAATAATCATGTGATTCTTAACTTTAAGTCCATTGATTTGATGAATTACATTTATTGATTTCCATATGTTGAACCAACCTTGCATCCCTGGGATAAATCCCACTTGATCATGGTGCACTATATTTTTAATATATTTTTGTATGCAATTTGCCAGTATTTTGTTAAGGATTTTTGCATCTATGTTCATCAGGGATATTGGTCTAAAGTTTTCTTTCCTTGATGTGTCTTTGTATGGTTTTGGTATCAGAGTGATACTAGCCTCATAGAATGAATTTGGAAGGGTTTTCTCCTTTTCTATTTCCTGGAATACTTTGAGGAGTATTGGTATTAGTTCTTCCTCAAAGGTCTTGTAGAATTTGGCTGAGAATCCATCTGGTCCTGAGCTTTTCTTGGTTGGTAGGCTTTTGATGGCTTTTTCTATTTTGCTGCTTGAAATTGATTTGTTTAGATTATGTACATCTTCCTAATTCAGTTTGGGAGGATCATACATCTCTAAAAATTTGTCAATGTCTTCGATATTTTCTATTTATTGGAGTATAGATTTTTCAAAGTAGCTTCTAATTATGTTATGTATTTCAATGGTGTCTGTCATGATCTTTCCTTTTTCATGAAAAATTCTAGTAATTTGAGTTTTCTCTCTCCTTCTCTTCATTAGTGTGGCCAGGGGTTTATCAATCTTGTTTACTTTTTCAAAGAACCAACTTTTTGTTTTGTCAATTTTTTGAATTGTTTCTCTTGTTTCAATTTCATTGATTTCAGCTCTGATTTTAATGATTTCCTGTCTTCTACGTTTTGGTGTTGATCTGTTTTTCTTTTTCTAGGGCTTTGAGATGTAATGTTAGGTCATTTAGTTGTTGAGTTTTTATTTTTTTAAAGTATGAGCTCAATGCAGTGAATTTTCCTCTTAGTACTGCTTTCAGAGTGTCCCAGAGATTTTGATCTGTTGTGTGATTGTTCTCACTTACCTCTAAGAATTTTTTTATTTCTTCTCTGATGTCTTCTGTTATCATTGCATCATTCAATAGCATATTATTTAGTCTCCAGGTGTATGAGTAGTTTTTGTTTGTTATTTTATCATTTATTTCTAATTGCATTCCATTATAGTCTGATAGAATACAGGGTAGTATCTCTATTTTTTTGTATTTACTAATGACTTCTTCATAGCATAGCATATGGTCTACTTTGGAGAAGTATCCATGAGCTGCTGAGAAGAAACTATGTTTGCTCAATGAAGGATGAAATACTCTGTAAATGACCATTAAGTCTATATCATTGATTGTATTATTTAGTTCTATAGTTTCTATGTTCAGTTTTTGTTTGGAGGATGTAGCCAGTGGTGAGAGCGGTGTATTAAATTCCCTACTATGATTGTGTTTTGGTCTATTTGAGTCTCAAAATTGAGAAGGGTTTGTTTGATGTACATAGATGCTCCATTGTTTGGAGCATAAATATTTAAAATTGTTATGTCTTGCTGTTTTATGCTTCCCTTAAGCAGTATGAAATGTCCTTCTTTATTCCTTCTGACTAACTTAAGTTTGAAGTTCACTTTATCTGATATGAGGATGGAGACCCCTTCTTTTTTACTGGGTCCATATGTATGGTAGTTTTCCCCCATCCTTTCACCTTTAGTTTGTGGGTGTCTTTTTCTATGAGATGAGTCTCTTGAAGGCAGCATATTGTTGGGTCCTTCTTTTTAATCCAATCTGTCAGTCTATGTCTTTTGATTGATGAGTTTAGGCCATTGACATTCAGGGTTATTATTTGTGATATGATTTGTATTCCTGGTCATTTTGGCTTATTTTTGATTTTTAACTTGACTTGGTTTCTCCTTTGATTAGCTTTTCCTTTAGGGTAGTTCCTCCCCATGCTGACTTTTGTATTGTTGTTTTTCACTTCCTCCTCACCAAATATTTTGTTGAGAATGTTCTGTAGTGCAGGCTTTCTATTTGTAAATTCTTTTAACTTTTGTTTATCATGGAAAGATTTTATTTCACCATCAAATCTGAAGGTTAGTCTTGTTGGGCATAGGATTCTTGGTTGGCATCCGTGTTCTTTCAGAGCTTGAAATACATTGTTCCAGGCCCTTCCTGCTTTTAGAGTCTGGGCTGAGAAATCTGCTGATATCCGTATTGGTTTCCCCTTATATGTAACCTGACTCTTTTCTCTCTCAGGCTTTAAAATCCTATCTTTATCTTGTATGTGAGGTATTTTCATTGTACTGTGTCTTGGTGTGGATCTGTTGTAATTTTGTGCACCTGGTGTTCTGTAAGCATCTTGTATTTGATTTTCCATTTAATTTTTCAGGTTTGGGAAATTTTCTGATATTCTTTTGTTGAACAGGTTGTTCATTCCTTTGGTTTGTATCTCTGTGCCTTCCTCAATCCCAGTAATTCTTAAATTTGGTCTTTTCATGATATCCCATAATTCTTGGAGTTTCCATTCATGACTTCTTACCATCTTCTCAGTTTGTTCAACTTTATTTTCAAGATTAAATATTTTGTCTTCATTGTCTGAGATTCTGTCTTCCACAAGATCTATTCTGTTGGTATGCTTTCTACTGAGTTTTTAATTTGGTTTATTGTTTCTTTCATTTCAAGTATTTCTGTTTGTTTTCTTTTTCAGAATCTTTATCTCTTTATTGAAGTTTCTTTTGCTTCCTGCATTTGCTCTTTTAACTGTTTACTGGAATGATCATGCATTGCCCACATTTGCTCTCTTATCTTGTCTTTTGCTTCATGGATCATTTTAATTATGCAGATTCTAAACTCTTTTTCTGTCATTTCTACTGTCATGCTGTCATTGAATTCGATCACAATAGCATCTTGGTTTGTTAGGGACACTTTCTTCCCCTGTTTTTCATATTGTTTCTATATATTCCCCTCTGGCAGTGAAGATCAGAGGTACTGAAGTTCTCCGCTCGCAGGCTTATTATGACCCTGCAATTTTCCAGTACCTCTCCTTTGAAGGGGAGATCAATACCAGTAGCACCCAATACAGAGAAAATGCAGGCCTCAACCAGATAATCCCTATAAAGACTAATATTATTGTAATGAATAGGATGAGTTCAATTACTATTTACAGAATTTCTAGTTGTGAATAAAGAGGATGGTGAAGGGTGTAGGGTGTAAGTGAGTAAATAGAGGTACCTGTTAAAGGGCCTCCAGTCTCCTGTAGGTGTCTCAAGAAGGGAGCCGTCCTTCCAAAGATGATGGCCACGCTCTCAAGAATAATTCAAAATGCTTATACCAGCCTCCAAAGAAGCTGGGGAGCCCCAGCAAGGGTGCATTGAGTTAGCACAGGGGGCAGGTACAGTGTCTCTCTGCTGTGGGGGTGACTGGCGACTGCAGTGGGGGTGGCGGGCAGGTGGGCTCAGCACTGTTTTTATTTTGAGATTGGTTTCGCTAAGTTATTTAGAGCTTCATTGAATTGCTGAAGCTGGCTTTGAACTTGTGATCCTCCAACTTCAGCCTCCCCAGCCACTGGAATTACAGGCGTGCACCACCACACCTGGCCCAGCACATATCCTTAAAGTGCAGAAGTGTTTTTGCTGTCTTGTTGTTCTTTTAGGTAAAAGCCAGGTACTCCCCTTCCTCTTCCTTCCTCAGGTGCCAATCCAAGGGGGTGGTGAAGGCATTTGAGTTCACCTGTGCAGGTTTATTACCCTCCAAACTGCTTGCTTGAGTGACCAACAGTGAGTGATCAGTGTAAAGTGTAACTGGCAGAAAATTCGTTTGGAATTTCCCAGAAACTGGGTGGAATGTGTTATAGGTAAATTTTGAATTGAGTCCAGGATGACAGGCTAGTTTATTGTCATATTCCATGAATTAACTGAATAAAAGCAATTTAAGCCTAAAAAGATCAAAAATAATCTTTCCCTGCACAGAAAGGAAACCTTAACAAGGGGAAAGTACACAAAAATAAAAGCAGAACAGCCAGCTTGAGATACAGTTAAGCTGAGAATTTGTAGTCAGGAGTTTTATTTTGTTTTTATTTATGGTTATTGCTCTTCCTCATGAGTTGCACAGGAATAAAGGATTTTGTGTGTTTTTTTTTGCCCTGCGATTATTGGGTCCAAATTTTAATCCTGTCATTTTGGATTATTATCTGTGATGTCAGGCGGAGGAGGAAACGTGTGTTGGTGAGCTAAGAGGGGTGAAGTAGGCAGGAATGAGGTAAATCCAATCATTTTAGAGCTTGTTAGAATAAATCGTACAGGTCTGAAGAGCCTAGGGTTCTGTGAGAAAGATAAAATGTCCCGGTTGAGTTTTGCTATGGTGTTAGCCCGTCCCTGACGAGGATCGACAATGAAGACTTAATTCTAAGAAACAGAAAGTCAAATTGGCAAAGCTACAGGAAGAAAACACCTTGGGCTAATTTTTCCCGGATCTGTTAGTTAATGTCCTTTTATGGCTCTTCCAAATAGCACGCTCTGTGGGACAGAGAACCCTGAGGCATCTTTTGGCTGGTTTTCCAATCAATAGAGTTCATACACCAGAAACTTCTTCAGCTTCCAAAGGGAGGACAAGTTTGATCTCAAAACTCCCTCTTGCTGGTGTTGTGGGCACGACTCTCAGAAGGGAGCCATCAAAGTAATTCGCCTGAAAAATATCATAATACGAAGTCCTGTAGTTAGACATTAACTTTGTTAATGAATTTTTTTCTCTGATTTCTCCTGCCCTCTTTTCACTGCAAAAATCAGAGGGGTATAGAGCAAAAACACTACACCATAGTCTAAAGGAGTTAGCCCTTTAGACTACTTAGCACAGCACTGCTGCTTCTAAGCTCTGGGTGCTTGGACCAGCCATCTCTGCTCTCTGAGCCTCAGATCCCTCGTTGCTTTCCTGCCACTTCCAACATGGTAGTGAAGGCCACATGCCATGGATGTGAAGATGCTTTGCCACCTCCATTTGCCCTATGTGGACACAAACCATTTTTACTAATATAGCACTTCCCTAATGAAAGAGCACAGACATCATTTTCTTATTCAAAGGACTGAGGGGTAGGGAGTAAAAGAAATCACCATGTGTTTCTGAATGCGTCCACTTTTGAAGTCCTGGGAGGCAACCTGACCTAAAGAGAATAGCCTCTGGAAGTAGACAGACGTGATTTCAAACACCATCACTGTGACCTTTGCAGATCTCTTATCTGCTCTGTGCTCTATTATGCTAGCTGCAAAGTGAAGAATCTCTTTGTAAAATGCCTGACGAAGAGCCTGGATACAATAAATAACGTCCACCTCCAAAGTTCTTCACAAAAACAGAGCTATGAGACACACTCGCTAGCCATAAGAGGAGTACATTTCAAGGTAAATACTGAATATAATTATTTTAAAACTAAAATTAACAAAATATTTATAATTAACTGCAACTATGCATTAATTCTTAGTCCAGGGAATGCTGAGGAGTTAATTTGGTATGGAGAGGAGAGACTTTCTTGATTGAAACTGTCAGATTGCAAATCGTAGCATCATTTAAATTATGTTACCCTTGTGTACACCATCTAACATGGATTATGTCAACCAAAACATTTTTTTAAAAAATCAAATTTTTAATAATTTTCCAAGGGGATTTAAAAAAATCCTTTGATATTTAACCAGCATATTTTGGAAGCATTGGTGTGTCATAATCCTAATCCATTATTCTGTTTTAGTGTTTATTTTTCTGATTCCTTGTCTACTTTTTCTTCTTCAATTTTTACTCAGTCTCCTGACACAGGTCAGGAAATTGAAGCAGTTCTAGAAGATAATTTTCTTCAATTTCATGAAATTCTGCATCTTTTACAAGACTCAAACTCTGCTGTCTGTTTGTGTTTAAAAGATCCTGCAGCCAGTAAAACACAGACTAAAAAAAATTTTGACATGATGAGAGATGCTCATTCAAAATAAGCAGGGAAGGTTGTTTCAGAAGGGAAAAATCATGTGAGTATTTGGTTCATTGATAAATAGTTTCAAGTAATGACAAACTTTTCCTCTCTGTATAACCATGGAATATATTTCTTCATGTTTAATCAGGGCCTAAAGGAATTTGGGTAATAAAAACTCAAATAAAGGGGCTTGGAATATAGCTCAGTTGGTAGAGTGCCTGTCTTGTAAGAACAAGGCTCTGGGTTTGATCCCCAGCACCGCAAAAAAAAAAAAAAGGAATCCTGGTAATTCTACTTTTTCTAACAAAGAACTTGTTTCTGAATTTTTGGGCTCAGTTTTAGTGGGTTTAGTCTGAATCTCATTTACTCTCACATCAAGGACTAGCACTTATTGGTCAGTCCCCTATCTGAGTGAGGGGATACTTACTTTGCCTCATAAGACCAGTTTCACTAACATGGTTCTCTGCCAAACACCATTCTGTGCTGTTTTTCTTATAAATATGCTGCAAACATATGGAAAATATGATTTTTTTAGTAGTTTAATATTAGAAAAAATTGAAAAGTGATGATTCATTAACTCCATTATTTGTACCGGTAAAGAGAATAGTTTACTTCTTGTCGTGAACAAAGCCAATAGCTTAGTCAAAAGGTATCCGTAAGACTGAAAGACTGGGCACCATGGATCGGATGTAGTTTGTCCTCCAAGGGCTCATGTGTGGAAGGCTTGGTCCCCAAGGTTGTTGCTGTTGAGGGGTTCTTGGACCTTTAAGAGGCAGAGTCTAATGAGAGGCCCATGGGCCATTGAGGTGCTGCCCTCAGGAAGGGATTGAAGCACTTCTCTTGAGATACTTGGTTTAGTTCCTGAGAAAGGGTTGTTATAAGAGGAGCAAGCCTGGCTCCTTCTTTCCCTCTGGCTTTCTGTTTTGTGATATGACCTTTTGCTCTCATTGTACCCCTGTCATGATGCCATCTGCCATTAAGCCCTCACCAGAGTCCAAACCAAAAGGGCCACCTTGTGTTGGACTTTCAGGCTGCAAAACTGTGAGCTGAATAAAACCTTTCTCTTTTCTTTCTCCCCCCACCCTCTCTTTCTCTCTACTAAGGATTCCACCCAGGGCCTCCAGCATACTATGCAAGTATTTATTCTACCACTGAGCTACACCCCCATTCCCTTTTTTTAATCTTACTTTGAGACAAGTTCTCACTAAGTTGCTCAGACTGGCCTCAAAAGTGCGATCTTCCTGCCTTGGCCTCCTGAGTGGTTGGGATCATAGGCATGCACTCCTACACAAAGTTAAATCTCTCTCTCTTTTTTTAATAAAGTTAGGCTGCCTCAGGGATTTTTGTGTTATAGTAATGCAAAAGGACTAATGCACTGGGAAAGGGTATTTGCAATAGATATCTCCATTAAAAGACTTGTATCCAGATTTCAACTTAATTTTTTAAAACGCGAAAGACTTTAATGGCACTTTACTCGAGGGGGCATCCAAATGACCCTTAGACAAATGGAAAGGAACTCATCATCAATCATCAAGGAAATGCAGAATCAAACTTCAATGAGATACCGTCATACCTGTGTCAGATGCTAAAATCAAAAGGACTGAGAATAGCAAGTACTGGTGTAAGTGTGGTACAACCAGAACTCAAATAAATTGCTGTTAAGACTATAAATTGTAAAACCAGTTGGAAAAGTTTTTGATAGCATCTAAAGATAAATATATGTATATTCTATTACCCAGTAATTCTTTTTTTCCACATTTTAATTGGTGCATTATAGTGGTACATAATGATAGGATTTGTTGTTACGTTTTTGTACATGTGCAATACAACAATACGACTTGGCCAATACCACCCTCCATCACTTCCCCAGTCCCTCCTCACCATCCACTCTCTGTTTCCTCTACTGATCTCCCTTTGACTTTTATGAGATCCCCACCCCTCCACCTTTCTTTTCCTTTACCTCCCTAGCTTCCACCTCTGAAAGAAAACATACAACCCTTGACGTTCTGAGTTTGGCTTATTCCACTTAACATAATGGTCTCTAGTTCCATTGGTTTTTCTGCAAATGGCATAGTTGCATTTTTCTTTATGGTTGAATAAAACTCCATTGTGTATATATATACACCACATTTTCTTTATCCATTCGTCCATTGGTGGACACCGAGGCTGATTTCATAGTTTGGCTATTTTGATTTGTGCTGCTATAAATATGTATTACTCAGAAATTCTTCTCCTGACTATATCACCTAACAGAAACACAGTTGTTCTCCCTTATCTGCAATTTTATTTTCCATCATTTCAATCACCCACAGTCTACTGTGGTCTGAAAATATTACTACAGTATAATGAAGAATTAAGGTATTTCCAGAGACAGCACACATTCACCTAACTTTTATTTCAGGACATTATTATAATTATTTTTTTTATTTTATTATAATTAATCTCTTACTCTGCCTAATTTATAAATTAAAGTTGATCACAGGTATATATGTGAGGAAAGAGTATGTATAAAATCATATATATATACATATATAGTATGCATATATGTGTATGTATATGCATATACTATAAGGTTATGTATCCGTAACATACTGTAGGTTTCAGTATAAACATTGTAGGGTTCAGTACTGTTGGTGGTTTCAGGCAGATACTGGGGGAGGTGTGTCTCAGATAATATCCCCTATGGAAAAGGAGGGGACTGCTCTAAGTGCTTATGTGCACTAAAAAATACAGGTATGAGAGTGCCTGTAACTTTAATGATAAGAGCCTGAAACTTGAAACAACTCAGTAAATAGAATGGATGGAAAAACTGCATGATATTCATACAATGGAATACTACAGATATTGACGCCTTTTTTGAGTGCAGATTGCTCACTGTCAGGCGCCTATCATCCACCATTCGCCTGCCTTTTGCCTGTCCATTGCCTGCCTTTCGCCTGTCCATTGCCTGCCTTACGCCTATCCATCACCGAACGCTCAAGGTTCACTTCCCCGATCGTCCGACAACAGTCAGCAAACTGATCACCTATCGCCAGTGGAGCACCAGCTGCCTGCTGCTGCCTGGAAGTTCACTGTTACAGTACCTGCAAGTTTGATTACACGTGGCTGCTGCCATTTTGAGACAACGGCCAGGCCCCGTAGGACCCCTGGCCGGACTGACTGAGCCCTGTCTCCAGGATCCCTCAGCCTGACGGATCACTCCCTGCCTCTGGGGCCCTCACATCGACTGACTGCTCCCTGCCACCAGGACCCCCAGACCAACTGACTGCGCCCTATCACCGGGACCCCAGACCGACTGATTGCACCTGGCCTTCAGGATCCCACAAGTACACCAAACACACTGGACCTCCAGGACCCCTGCCTGACCAACCGCATCCCACCTCCAGGACCTCCAGCTGACGACGTCCACACCCTGAGCTGCAGCTCCCCATTTGCCAACACATTTCAAAGCCACAGTGGCCATCTTGGATAATCCTGGAAGCCATAGCTCCGATCTTTAGGTGGGGCAAATCCCATCCTGAGACGCCTGCTGGAGGCTTGAAGCTCATTGTCAGGTACCTCTCAAGCATCAGCTACTGATCTCTGGGAGGTTTCATTACTATATGACTGTTATATTGTATATTTTCTTTTTTCTCCTTATAGAAAACATTTAAGTTTTTATTTCTTTACTTTTCTTGCTCTCTTTTCCTTTTGTTTACCTGTTCCCTCAGAGTCTCTTTCTCCCTTTTTTGCATGCTAACATCCAATTTCTCTTGATTACACTCTCACCCTTTCTATTATCTAGAACTTCTGTATAATCTTTTCTTATCCCATTAACAGCCACATTCTACATCCCTCTGCATCCTCTTTGTCCTCCATTAGAAACTGCAGACCTTATTGCAAATCTGTTTGTTTTATTGAAGATAATATTTTAACTCATTCTGTTTATTATGACAATTTTGTTATTGTCCTCATAGGGGCTATTTGGTCTAGGATTGCATAGTGTCTGAATTGGGCACTGCTAATATTGATCTCCCCTTAAAGAAAGGGTTTTGGAAACCTAGAGGGCCACTATAAGCCTATAGGGGGAAATCTGCAATACCCCAGATCTGCACTGCTAGAGGGGAAGATACATAAACAACATGAAGAAACAAGGAAAGAAAATGATCCAAACAAATCTAGATTCTATATTAATAGAATCCAATGACAGTATGTTAGAAGAAATGTGAGAAAAGGACTTCAGATTATACATGATTAAGATGATTCGCGAAGCAAAGGATGAGATAAGAGAGCAAATGCAGGCAATGAATGATAATACCAATAAGCTGAAAGAGCACCTGCAGGAAGCAAAAGATCATTTCAACAAAGAGATAGAGATTCTCAAAAAAAACCAAACGGAAATCCTTGAAATGAAGGAAATAATAAACCAAATAAAAAACTCAATGGAAAGCATCACCAAAAGACTAGACCACTTGGAAGACACAACCTCAGACAATGAAGACAAAATATTTAATCTTGAAAATAAAGTTGCCCAAACAGAGAAGATGGTACGAAATCATGAACAGAATCTCCAAGAACTATGGGACATCATGAAAAGACCAAATTTAAGAATTATTGGGATTGAGGAAGGCACAGAGATACAAACCAAAGGAATGAACAATCTATTCAATGAAATAATATCAGAAAAATTCCCAAGCCTGAAGAATGAAATGGAAAATCAAATACAAGAGGCTTACAGAACACCAAATGCACAAAATCACAACAGACCCACACCAAGGCACATTATAATGAAAATGCCTAACATTCAAAATAAAAATAGGATTTTGAAGGCTGTGAGAGAAAAGCATCAGATTACATATAGGGGGAAACCAATATGGATAGCAGCTGACTTCTCAACCCAGACTCTAAAAGCTAGAAGGGCCTGGACCAACATATTTCAAGCTCTGAAAGAACAAGGTTGCCAACCAAGAATCCTATACCCAGCAAAACTAACCTTCAGATTTGAAGATGAAATAAAATCCTTCCATGATAAACAAAAGTTAAAAGAGTTTACAAATAGAAAGCCTGCACTACAGAATGTTCTCAACAAAATAATCCATGAGGAGGAAATGAAAAAACAACAATGTAGGTCAGCAAAGGGAGGAACTACCTTAGAGAAAAACCACTCAAAGGAGAAACCAAGCCAACTTAAAAACCAAAAATAAGCCAAATGACTGGGAATACAAATCATATCTCAATAATAACCCTGAACGTTAATGGCCTAAACTCATCAATCAAAAGACATAGACTGGCAGAATGAATTAAAAAGAAAGACCCAACAATATGCTGCCTGCAAGAGACTAGATAGAAAAAGACATCCACAGACTAAAGGTGAAAGGATGGGAAAAAACCTACCACGCACATGGACTCAGTAAAAAAGTGGGGGTTTCCATCCTTATGTCAGATAAAGTGGACTTCAAGCTAAAGTTAGTCAGAAGGGATAAAGAACGACATTTCATACTGCTTAAGGGAACCATAAATCAGGAAGACATAACGATAGTAAATATTTGTGCCCCAAACAATTGTGCATCCCCGTGCATCAAACAAATCCTTCTCAATTTCAGCAATCACATAGACCACAACACAATAATTTTGGGTGACTTTAACGCACTGCTGTCACCACTAGATAGATCTTCCAAACTAAAACCAAACAAAAAAACCATAGAACTCAATAACACAATCAATAACCTAGACTTAATAGACATATATAGACTATTCCATCCATCAACGAGCGGATTCACTTTCTTCTCAGCAGCACATGGAACCTTCTCGAAAATAGACCATATGTTATGCCACAAAGCAGCCCTTAGGAAATGCAAAAAAATAGAGATACTGCCTTGTGTTCTATCAGATCATAATGGACTGAGAGTAGAAATCAATGACAAAATAAAAAACAGAAATTACTCCAACACCTGGAGACTAAATTATGTGCTATTGAATGAAACATGGATAACAAAAAACATCAGGGAGGAGATAAAAAAAATTCTTAGAGGTCAATGAGAATGACGATACAACATATCAAAATCTCTGGGATACTATGAAAGCGGTACTAAGAGGAATACTACATAGGAATGAAAATGAACTACTGAGATATGTACTAATGTGGTAAAGAAACCAGACATTAAAATATATTACATATGATGTATGAGATGTTTGAAAACAGACAAAACAATCAACAGTGGTAGAGAGCAACAGTTATCCTCGGTGGGCGTGGTATTGACTGGAAGGTGACACATGTGAACCTTCTGTGGTGTTGCAGATATTCCAAAGCTGTAACTCTTAAGACTTGTGTGCTTTGTATGCAAATTATATATAAATTATGTTATATAAATACATAATGAAGTGGAAAAAACTAGTAGTGAGTGAAAATTCTGTTGCTGAAGAACTTTAAATATAAATATTTTCAGTTCTTAATTATGTAGCACATTTAACTAGCTTAAAAATACCATACTTTAATAAAAAAAATACTAGAGAAATGTTTAATAAATTGTTAATAGTGGGATTATGGGCTGCTTTTATTGCCATCTTTTTGCTGTTCAATATTTTTTCAATTTCTATGACATTCATAATCAGAAAAACATGTAAACAATGTTTTAAGATATCTATTAAAAGTAGTATCTCATTTAAATTTATCAAGCAATATTGATATTAAATGTTTCCTTCTTGTGCACTTAAAAAAAAAAAAAGAATTGCTAGGTGTGGTGGCACATGATTGTTATCCCAGAGACTAGGGAGACTGAGGCAGGACCCCCTTGGCAACTTAACAAGACCATCAGCAACTTAGTAGGACCTTGTTTCAAATTTTTTTTTTTTTTTTTTTTTTTTTTAATTTAAAAAGGGGCTGGAAACGTAGTGGTAAAGTGTCTCTGGGTCCAATCCCTAGTACAAAAGAGAGAGAGAGGCAGAGGAGAGAGAGAGAGATAGAGATAGAGAAAGAGAGAGAGAGAGAGAGAAAGAGAGAGAGAGAGAACAAAAGAAAAAAAGAAATAAATAAAAGCACGTTTCTTTAGGCTAATTCTATTTTGAATAATAAGCACTGAAAAGCATATATATGTATTTTTTTCATATCAAAACCATTTACAAAATTGGAAAGCAGTTTACCTGGTGTTAAGCATTTGAGCCCAAGTCTCACTTCTTGAGTTTCACTTCATAACTTCAGGCAACTGCCTTACCTGAATTCTCAAGTTTTCTTGGAATTAGGGAAGATAATAGCAACTACTTGAAAAGCTCTTAAAATATAAAGCAATTTTTATCACCATCAACTTGTTTTTGTTAAGTGTCTCTGTGGGTGTTGTAAAATTATTTAAAGAGAATTTTAATATCTTACAGAAAAAACTATGCTCTGAACTCTCAAAAGTTGAAGAGCATACCTATAACCAACTCACCTGCCAAACTCCATAATCTATGCTACCTAATCACCATGACCACTTCCCTGAAGGAGATAGAGTAGTACTTCCACTTTACGTACACGGACACTGAGGCCCAGAGAGGTGAACTGAGCCCCCAGCAATGTGGAGAAGGTCAGAGTAGGGGAGAGCAGAGGGCTGGGCTCATGGAGCCCTCAGCGCCTGCTCCAGTGCCTGCTCCAGCGCCTGCTCCAGCGCCTGCTCCAGCGCCTCGCACTGAACACAGCTGCACCGGCGATGGCTTTCTTTAACTCCTACAGGGCCTCTCTCATTTCTCTTCTGATCGGTGTGGGTCCATCATCCAACTCCAATCTCCCAGCTCCTCCCTGGACCAAGCTGTGCTGTTCCATGACCTTTCCCTTGACAGGCTTGTGCTCATATTGGCCCTTTGCCAGAAGCACCTACTATCCTTCAGCTCAGACCATCTTCTTCCTCATTCATAAAGAATTTCTTCACTCACTCCATGCGGTGCTCTGTTTAACTTCAGCCTCTTTTGAATCCTGATAACCCTTTATTTTTCCTCTGAGCACTCTAATGCTCAGTGCTGCTTTCCGGTGTTTTGGGTGTTCACCCTTGCCCCTGCACTACAATTACTTATCTTAAAATTTCTTAAACTACCCAGTCTTAAAAGTGGGAGATGCCTAAGGGATATGCATTAAATGAGTGAGTTAATGATGCAGTAGGCAAAAAGCATTCATTTTTAAATATTTTGAAACAACTTTGGAAGCATGTGACAATGTGCAGAAATACTTGCCTTTGCCTGGATATTGTAGCAAATGACTTGCAGATTTTATCTGCATTTCATGCATGATTTTTGTTTAAAAGGTTTTTAAAAGTAGAATTCGTATACTATTGCTTTTGGGTGTGATCTCATTAATATATTGGAAATAAATTTGCTCTCCTTTGCAGGCACATGAACTCCTATAAACCGCAGAGATCAGATACTCATAGGGAATTTCCTGAATGTCAGTCAAACAGTTGACAGTAATGTCTGGAGTCTGCTGGTAGCATTACACAGCCACTCTCCCGCGTGGGCTGGGGTGCTCCTGCCAGGGCTGCATCATATTCAGATGACTTGTTTCATGCTCCTCAACATGATTAAAAGAGACTGGTCAAAAAAGGAAATGGCATAGTCGATAACACAAAAGATGATTCTAGAAGTTGCACAAAGTATGCATTTCAAGTTTTTAATGTTCTTATTTAAAAGATGTTTCATGCAGTTTGAGATAAACTTTATGAAGTATATTTTACCTATTAAGAAGTCTTGAACTGAAAGTGCAAGCTAAAAATATAAAATTAAATTTGGATTTTGAATCAAAGAAAATTGTTTTTATAAAATAATTCAGAAAGGGGAGAAGTGGAGAAGATATAAGACAAAGGGTATAAAAATTATTTAGCATGAGTAAATCTAGAGGTCTGTTTAACAGGAGGACCATAGTTAAAAATATTATATTGCATATTGATAATTTGCCAAGAGAGTAGATTTTAGGTGCTCTTATAATAACAACAAAAACAAAGTACCTATGGGAAAAGGTGCATATGTTAATTTGCTTACCTGAAGTAATCATTTCAATATGTAGATGTTTATCAAAACATGTGTTACACCTAACACGTATATAATAAAATTTAAAAAATATATCATTTTTGAAGCTCATTTTTATCCTTAAAATTTTTTTGGCAGTACTGGGGATTGAACCCAGGGCCTTGTGCATGTTAAGCAAGCACTCTACCGTGGAGCTACATTCCTCAGTCCTTTTTATCTTATTTTGAGTCAGGGTCTCACTAAGTGACTCAGGCTGGCCTCCAGTTTGTGATCCTCATGCCTCAGTTTCCCTGGTAGCTGGAATTATAGGCTTGTACCACTGTACCCAGCTATGTTTAAATTTTTTAAATAAAAAAAGAAGTCCTTGGCTTTTTTGCATAATAAGCTACTTTTGTTTTTTGAAATTCTTAGTTGCACCATGGGAAAATTGGTGAGAAATGTGCCAATGGGGAAATATAGTGGGAATTTCCAGACTGTTATCAAAGCAGAATGTGCCAGAGGCTTGGATTTGGGCCAGATGAAACTGAAAAAACAGCTGATTGATCTGAGATATGTGTTGAGAAGGATTGTTTAACAGGACCTCCCCCATTGCCCAAAACTCAGTGGGATTTGACATCAGAAAGGCCACCTTCTTTCAGGAAGAACAATGTGATATGATAAAGACTGAACTTTAGAGTCAAATTCACCTGTGTTCAAAGCCCCCATCTCAGCTACTTTACTTTCTAGATATGTTGTGATGGCTTATTTTATGTGTCCAGTTGACTGGGCTATGGGGTGCCCAGATATTTGGTTAAACATTATTGTGAGTGAGTAGTGAGGGTGGTTTTGGATGACAGTAACATTTGTCTGTAAACTGAATTAAGCAGTTTGCTCTCCCCAGTGTGTGTGAGCCTCAATCTACTGAAATCCACAAAAGAAGAAAGTGCTGAGTAAGGGGGAACTCACTCTCTCTGCTTGACTGTCTTTGAGCTGGGACATCAATCTTCTCCTGCCTGTAGACTCAGACTCAGACTGAAACTTACACCATCACCTCTCCTAGGTCTCCAGCTTTGCCAACTGCAGACCTGGGGACTTATTGGCCTCCATAATTACATGAACCAGTTCCTTATAATAAATCTTTTATAATAAATATTTCTGTTTTCTCTGAAGAACCAAGACTAAAACATATGTCATCTTAGATAAGCTAATTAACCTCTCATTTCCTGAGTCACAAAGCATGAAATATTGAAGATGTTCAGGGAAGATATTTGTGATGTGCTTGTCACACATACAAGCAACTGATATATTGTATCTATCATTGTTAGTGTTCCCCTCAGGATTTATGTAGCATTGTTCCAAAAAATAATTATTTTGCACTTAGTGTTTCAAGTAACATAGAAATTAATTTATAAATGGAAAATGAGTCAAAGAGCTTAAATGTAACATTTTTTAAAGGTGTGTTTAGTCTTCTTTTAAAATCACTAAAATGTATCTATGGCTTTAAATAAAAGTTAAAATTAAAATGAACTGTGAAATTAGTGCTTTATATTCTCTGTATTCCTCTATTACCTGCTTTAGTCTTGAGACATCCTGAATCTTCATGGGGTTTCTGGTGTATCAAACTTCGCCAGCTAAGCCAAGGAGGAAATAGGGCATGTCTGTCCACTGATGAACGACAAAGTGTTCCCTCTTGTTTACAGCACTCTCTCTCTATTAGGTCATGCCAATTTAAGGACTAAAAAAAAACATGGTGTTGGGACTAGAGGGCATTTTAATTTGGCTACATAGAACTTCATGTGCTGTTTGGGGCACAAATTTATTATGGCCCCAGTGAAAAGAACAAATGCTGACCATGAGGGCAGATAGAACATTGTTTATTACATTATCCTGTTATTCTACTCCCTCTCTGTAAAGCTGGAACAAATAATCCAAGCTTGATTATAATTGACCTGGCTATTGACTCAACCCTGGAAACCAATCTTGGGGCTAGCAGTCAGAGAACCCATTGGGAAATGGGGCCAGACCCAAGTCAAGTCATGGAGCAGTGAATGTTGACCTTCATCTTCTATTTTTATATTATTTTCCTCCTTTCTGGGACCACTTTTATTTTATACCTCTTTGTTTCTCTGTGTTCTCTGAACATGCTCTTTTCCTGTCAGGGTTAAAGATGATCTATATTCTGGACTTAATACCTACATATTTTACCCTTCCAGGTATATGTGGCTTTTAAACAAAGACGGAAGCTACAGAGCATTGCCTAGCATAGGAATATACAGCCTATGAGTTGTCTCAATTACATTCCACCAACTGCCAATCAGTACTTACTTTTATTTTTTATTTGTTCTTTTCAGATGTATATGACAGTGGAGTGTGTTTTCACATATGATACATACATGGAGTATAATTTTTTCTAATTACAATCCCATTCATGTGGTTGTACGTGTGGAGTTTCCCTGGTGGTGTCATCATATATGAACATGGGAAAGTTATGTCTGATTCACTCTACTGTCTTTCCTATTCTCACAGTACATAATTTTATGAGTCTCAGCTACTTATCTGTAAAATCAGGGCAATAAAAATTACTTTCTAAGTTGCAGTGACGTAATAACATCTGTGAAAAATGCTCTGGTAGAACTTCCAGTTTTGGGTCTGACCTGTAACAAGCCATCACTCCTGTCACTCCATCCTAACAACAAGTAAACAGATGAACAAATTTTAAAATCAGCAACTCCTCTTAGATCTATAAAAGAAGTGAGGTCACAGGATAAACTGCTTCTCCCTCCAAACTGGAGGAACCAAAAGCAAATACAGAGAATCATCCCTTGCCAGGTAAGCACTCGTGAGTAGCACCCTCCATGGGAACCAGTACCAGAGTAGGAAAATTGGGAAATTGCTAGAGGCTCAGTGTGGACAACTCTGAGAAATAAAAAAATTCAGGGAGGCCCAGTTACGAGGACCCTCTCACTATGGTTATCAAGATACAAAGGAAATTTAAATGTTTATTACTAAGTCAAAGACGCCATACTGAAAAGGCTACATATTGTATGGCTCCAACTATATGAAATTTTGGGAAAATAAAAACTATGGAGATAGTAAAAAGATCAGTGATTTCCAGGAGTTAGTGGGAAAGTAGGAATAAATAGGCCAAAAAGAAGCTTTAGGGTAATGAAAATACTCTGTATAATGCTATAATGGTAGGTACCTGTCATTACACATTTGTGGAAACCCATAGAACATATAATACTAAAGTAAACCCTAATATAAGCTATAGGTTTAGGATATTAATAAGGTGTTGATGTAGGCTCATGAGCTGTAGCAAATGTGTCACCCTAGTGTGGGATGTCCATAATGGGAGAGGCAGTGTGTTATAGTTGGAACTAAGAATGTCCCTCCAAAAGCTCATGTGCTAGGCAATGTTCAGAAGTGAAAAGATTGGGTTATGAGAGTTTAACCTCATCAGTGGATCAATCCACTTGGTGGATTAATCTGTTTGATAGATTAATAATTTGTTTTTTTAGTTGTCAATGCACCTTTATTTTATTTATTTATATTTGGTGCTGAGAATCGAACCCAGTGCTTCACACATGCTAGGCAAGCGCTCTACCACTGAGCCACAACCCCAGTCCCCTAGGTTAACAATTTGAATGAACTACTGGGTGGTAACTAGGCAGGTGGGGCATAGCTGAGAGGGGTGGCAGCTGGGTGTGCCCTTGAGGATTATATCTTGTCTCTGGCTCCCTGAATTCTCTCTGCTTCCAGGCTGTCATGAGCTGAGTACTTTTATTCCACCATGATGTCCTGGTCTCACTTCAGGTCCAGAGCAGAGAAGTCTGCTGACCATGGACTGAAACCTCTAAGACCACAAGTCCAAAATAGACTTCCCCCTCCAAGTAATTCTTTGTCAGGTATTTTAGTCATGTTAATGAAAACCTTACACATTGTGCATATGTGAGGTAGGAAATATTTTGGAAATATCTGTACCTTGTGCTCAAACTTTCCATAAACCTAAAGTTGCTCTAAAATAAAAAGATAATTAAAAATATTTCAGTAAGCCATGGATTGTTATAAACACTTCTGGCAATTTTTTCACAATCATACAATTATCATCAACTTTTCCATTTTCCAGAGTCCTCACAGGATTAAAATCTCCTTGAGAGCATGGATATTCTTTTCTTATCATTGATTCCCCCAGACACTGGTACTGGGTCAGGCATTTAATAGGGATGTAATAATACTTACTGAGTGAACGAATGTCTGAACGACAGACCCCAGGGGAAATGGGTGTTCTGAGATTCAACACTTGATCCATCGTGCCTCCTTATATCCCTTCTCTGCCTGGACATATAAGAGAAGAACCATTATCTTCCTTGATTGGCCAATAGACTCTTAGTTTATGTGGAGTTTTCATCTGTACAAAAGTTAGAATTGTAGTTTATGAGGTCCTTTATTGCCCTCCCAAAGTCAAAATTAGTGCTCAGAAGTAGGCAGGAAAGATTATTTGATCCTAAAACTCTACTTCAAAGGGCAAGCTAGCCAGGTACAGTGGCACATGCCTGTGATCCTAGCTACTCAGGAGGCTGAGGAGGATCACAAGTTTGAGGCCAAAAACTTAGTAAGACCCAGTCTCAAAATGAAAAATATGAAGGGCCGAGAATGTAGTTCAGTGCAGAGTTACCCTGGGTTCAATCCTCTGCACACAAAAGAGAGAAAAGCTAGTAGTGTAATTTTAGTTACTATGGTTATGAATTTGAGCCAGGATAAAGGCTGGACATAGATGTTGTAATAGAACTACACCTATTATTCCTGCTCAGTGCCATTCGAAATTAAACATCACTTCTATTATTTTTTTAAATGTAAGTACTTCAGATAGCAGGAAGAGCTACAATTTGCCTGTGTGAAATGAACATGAACAGCATCTGCCTCCCCTCATTATCTGTGCTACCATATTCCAGGCTGCAAAAGTACAAGATGCGGAACTCAGTCACCAGCCCCTGAGTTCAGGTGTCTTTCTTTTGCCCTCTGAGTACACTTTCCACTCTCTCTCCTGCTGTGGACCCAGAGTCTGACCTTACAGTAGGCAAGGAAGGATTCTCTCACTTCCGGTTTAGAATGTGGGAGGCACAGGAAGGAGAATGAAGGGTGGCAGGGGAAATTCTTCCCCTGACTCCTTCCCAGCTGGACCTCCAGAGCATGCAGCTGATGCCAGGCTTTCTTCACAAGGCTACCCTCTCCTGTCTTACTAGGCCTCCATGAGTTAACACCTCCCATTGCTACCAGACCCAGAGCACTGCTCAGTCTCTTGTGGATTTTTGCAAACCCTGCCCACATCTCTGCATAGAGTCCCTTTGTTAAATGCTGCTCAAACCAACCCATTTCTCTCCTGTCAGGAGCTGACTGACACACTACCCGTGCAGAGAGAATGCAATGCAGTGCAAGTTGGCCTTTGTATCGTAGATCTTTAAAAATTAGCAAAGGCCAGAATGGAAACCATTTTCTATCCACTTTTCTGAGTAAGCCCCCCATTGCCATGTGACATTTTAGAATTATTTCCTGAATATTTACATCCTTTTGAGCCTGTCTGTGAGGTAGGTGATCCTCAGTGGTAGTGTCACGTAACAATTTGCTCAGGATCAGCAGCACCACCACCACTGGGGACCCTGTTAAAGTGTGAAGGATTGCTGAATGCACTCCGGACCCAATGAATCCGCAGTTTCAGGAGCAGGGCTAGCAATCTGTGTTTTAAGGAAATTCTAACACACACTAAAGTCTGAAAACCATTTATTACATATTCATTTTACTGTGAGCAGGCTTGTCCTCCACAACCCCAGCCCCCACCCCAATGCAGAGTAATCTTTTCTCTTTCTTTCAGCCCAGTGATTCTTCAACAGGAGTGCATCAACACCCCTGAGTGACCAGGGAGCCTGTTCAAAGTCCCAAAGCCCAGGTCCCACAGTGGACCCTGAATCAGAATCACTGGGGCAGCATCTAAAAATTAAAAACCTGTGATTACTGCATTAGCTCAAGAAAATGAGAAAGTCACACCTGGAATGGGAATCTAGGAATCTGGAGAAGATTGCTCATCTCCTGCAGGTAGGGGTCTGAGAACAGCAGGACTGCCTTTGGACCTGCCATTGGGATGTTGCATATTTGGAGCAGAGAAAGAGGGATTTCTGTTGTATAGAGCTGTATCATGTTTGTGGCAAATTTGGGTGCAGATAAGGGTAGATGTTTGAGGTGCATTCCCACCTGTATGTACCTCATTCTCTTTCTCACCCCTGTCCCCAGTACCGGGGATTGAACCCAGGGGCACTTTATCTCTGAGCTATATCCACAGTCCTTTTTATTTTTATTTTTTTATGGGAGAGAGGGCATTGAAGAGTTGCCCCGACTGGCCTCAAACTTTCCTCAGCCTCCTGAATCACTGGGATTACAGGCGTGGGCCCCAACACCCGACATTGGTGGTCATATTTGATCATACGGAGTCATGATGTCCTGCCAAAGCAAGCTAAAAATGTCTATCAACTGACAGAATTTGGATATTTGGGAAGATAAAAAGAAGCAGAAAGAATATATACAGAGAGAGAGGAGATATCCTGGGTTCTTGAATCTTCTGTATCGAGCTCTCTGAGGGCAGACTGTCCTTTTTTGATGTTGGCTATCCAGGAGATTTCTGATTGTATCCTTACAGTAAAGCTCCCTCTTTATTAAACAAGTCTGTTTTTAGCAGAGCTAACCTGCAAAGAGATGAACTACAACATGACTAAAAAAAAGTAAAAGGATGGTACTTACAGGCTTTTCTTTCCCTTTTAAAAAGTTTTAAATAATACATTGCCATAATTAAAATTTTAAATATTTCAGAGGGTTGCAAAGTGGGGAAAAATATTTTCTTCCCCAGGACCCTGTTCCCATTCCCCAGAGGTAACTAGGTAACAGTTTCTTAAATAACCTTTAGTAATTTTTCTGTGTACTCAAAATGTCTTCTTTCCCCCATTTATCACCAATAAAAGAACAGAAAACAGATCATCCTATTATCATACACCTGGAGGGATACATTTGATAATGCCTAACATTTGTTTAACTTAGAACTTGTAATACTGTCCTTCTCTATCTTTGTTTTTAATGGTCTTTTAGGCAGGCAGATGAGCGCTATTACTTCCATTGATTTCATGTTCAATACACAGAAGTTTAAAGTCAGGTCTTAGTTCTCACTGAAGTTCATCAAATAAATAGTAATGGGAGAGTTGCTGCTGCATTTGCTTTAACATAACTGAAGACATTATTAAGTGACATTTAGAATTCAGTGCTAGAGAAAGATCATCACCCCTGAGAAACTGGAAGGTGTCTTTCCTTCTGAAATACAGTTTCAGTGGTGACATTTTCACTTTTTTATTTTAACCCAGTGACACTTTAACATTGAGCTACATCCCCAACCCTTTTAATTTTCTATTTTGAGACAGGGTCTCACTAAATTGCTTAGGGCCTCACTAAGTTGCTGAAGTTGGCCTCAAACTTGCAGTCCTCCTGACTCAGTCTCCCCCAGTCGCTGGGATTACGGATGTGCACCATAGTGTCCATCCAGCTTGTTTGTTTTTAATTTATTCCTTGACTGCCAAGTGCTTAGATCCAAACCAGAAGTCTCACTACAGAAGTCAATTTTTTTAGTTGGCAGTTTTTTGTTCTTTATCTTGGCTATGAGTTACTGTTCGTATGTCACACCTTCATTGACTATTTTGTTTAATTATAAGCTGTTTTAAGCATTTTTGTGGTATAAGGAAGAGGTTTTGAGAAATATGACTTTTAAAATAGGGAAAGCAAGGCACCGATGAAGACTTACCTATAGGTACTGTGATATTTGCTGGCAAAGCTAGAACTGGGATTAATTGCCAAATTTCAGTTCATGCGGTTGCCTCTATTTCAGGTAAGCTGAGTGGCACGAACTTCTCTCCTCAATCATGGAACGTATTATAGCCATTGTTTAAAGCATGGCAATCTCACAAATGTCCCTACTGAATGTCGTTTGAATAGGACACATGCTTTGGCTTTTGAAGGCCAGCTGGCCCTACCTTACTGCTTTCAAAGGCAATTCCTTCGCATCTCAAGACTCACAGTGCACTTCCCAGTGCGTGGGGTGGGTTTGCGGAAGACACAATAAAAACATGAAGGTCCTATATTTCCCACTGCACTAAATGGGCCTTTAAAATCCGCAACACTGGTTTTCTGTCAGCCTTTCTCCAAATGGATGACAAATAACTATCTTGAATAAAAACATGTTAAAAAAAAAAAAAAAACACTAGTGAACAGAGAGATGAGTCATGTTTTAACAAAGGATCAACATGAGTCCTGAGTTGTTTAAGAATTCACTTCTCTTTCAGGTCCTCATGAGGATTTTAAATTTTCTCTACTTAAAAAAAAAACACCAAATTTAATTTATTCCGTGATGAAACATCACATGATTTTTTTTATTCATTTAAATATCAGAACGCTATTGGGAAATCTTTTCTCTCTCCTTTTTTTTTTTTTTTTTTTTTAATTCCAGAGAAAACAGCAGTGTAGGATGTGGTTAACGCCATCGACTCTTAAGGGCGCCCTCTGCTGGCAGAAGCTTTGAATTTTTAAAGCTCTATTGTAGTCTGGGATTTCATTCTTTGACCAAATGAGATTTTTCAATGCCTTAGTAGAAAGTATCTGTGAGAAAATTTCCAGAGATTTTATCTTAATTATATAAAAAATCAAACATATTGTAAATATATAATATAGCATCAGACATAATTTTTCATATCACGAAAGGAAAACTATGTTTTGATTGTGGCAACCAAAAAACAATACAGCAGGTTGTTCACCAAAGACTACAGAGTGTTTATTTGGTAAGAGGTACCACGTCAGTCATGGGGGTCACCTATGTGATACTGACATAACCACTCATTCAAGAATCCTGGTTTTGCCTGGTGTGGTGGTGCACGCCTATAATTCCAGTGACTCAGGAGGCTGAATCAGGAGGATCACAAGTTTGAGGCCAGCCTCAGCAACTTAGAGAGACCCTGTTTAAGAATAAAAAAATATAAAGGGATGGGGGTGTAGCTCAGTGGAAGAGTGCTTTTGGGCTTTTGGGATCAATCCCCAGTACTGAAAAAAAAAAAAAAAAAAAAAAAAAGCCTAGGTTTTTGAGGAGTCAGACCCATCAACAGATAATTACCATACCATGTGTTGAGTGTAATGTGAAACCTAAATCCTCCAGAAGAGTTGTAAATGGCTCCAGAAGGAAGAGAAAACATGGTGCATGTGCAGAATGTGTGCAGAGAACCATGATAATAAGCTCAGAGTTGGCAGACTGGAGCTCAGCACCATATGCAGGGGTGGCCCAGAGACAGTGCTGCAAAACATCAGCTCTCCACCATTTTAGTCTCAGGACTTCACAATCGTAAAAATTATTGAGGATCCCTTCTCAAGAGCTTCTGATTATATAAGCTGCATTTATTTATGCTTTCATTAGAAATATAAACTGAGAAACATAAAACATAGCTATTCATTTATTTAAATACATATTACATTCTTCTCTATTTTATGGGGAAAAATCATTTTTTTAAATACGAAGTGTGGTGGTGGTGGACATCTTCACAAATCTCTTTGCTGTACAGCATAGTTGGAGACAGCTGGATTCTCCTATCTGTTCCTGCACTTGACATCGTATGTCTGTCGCTGCTGAAGACTCCATTGCACACTCACGAAAGAAAGACAGTGACCAAGGCAAATAAGGCCATAGTAATATGAAAGCAGTTTTGAGTTAGTGGGTCCTGTGGGGATCCATCCTTATCTAGCAGAATCAGACGAGGTTGAGCCACAGGACACAGAGGTCCAACTTTTAGGTACTGGCTACCACAGAGGTCTGTCCCAGATTGCCAGGAAGTATGTGGCACTGTGTGGGAGTGGTTTCCTGTCTGGTTCTGTAATAGCTTCCCTAAGCAAATTGGCTCCCCTTACTCCATCCTATCCTGTTTATCACAGAAGCAGCTCCTCCTGGTCTTGCCCCCTCTAACTGTGTGTCTATAAATAAAATAGAGTTAGGCTACTCCATGTTGTTAGAGGCCAGATCTGGTATGACCCGATCCGTCACACCCCCTCTCATTTAAAAAGAGTATTGGCTCTTGTGTGTTTATTGATTAGATAAGTTCAATTATGGGTAATTGATTGATTTGTAGCCAACATCATCCTCTGGCAGTTAACCCTTTTCTCATCCATGTGGGACGTGGCTGAGAGACCCCCATAGGTCCCCAGACCACACCTGAAGAACTTTTGCAGCAGGTGCAAGTGAGGGACAGCTGTGTACATCATAGTAAGTGACTTCAACTCTGCCAGGAGATTGAATGACTTCAGGTTTAGAACCATATGGTTGGAGGCTGGGGTTGTAGTTCAGTGTTACAGCATTTGGCTGGGCACTCTGGGTTCTATTTCTAGCACCCCCAAACAAAACAAAACAAAAATAAAATTTAAAAAAGAAATACATGGTTAGATGTGAGTTTTAATTCATTGTTTATACAGTTGTGGAGTGGATGAATTTGAGGGACCCAAGATGGAGGGAGAGAAGAAAACCCAATAATGTAATTATTTGGGCAAAGAGTGATGAGAGACTCAAAGAGAGGTGGGTGATGGAAAGAAAAAATAGATTTGGGAAACTCTTAGGAATTAAGTTGGTGGGATTTGGTGGTTAGAGGTTGGGAGAGATAAAGGCAATTGTCAAAGGAAATTGACCAAATTATGTTAGGTGCAGGTAGGAATATGTTACAAAGAACCCCACCATGACCTATAATTATAATGCACAATTAAAAAAAAAAAAAGAAAGAAAAGAAAACATGGTGGGCAAGGTGGGGCACACTTGTAATCCCGGAGACTTGGGAAGCTGAGACAGGAGGATTGTGAGTTCAAAGCCAGTCTCAGCAACTTAGCAAGGCCCTAAGCAACTCAGTGAGACCCTGTCTCTAAATTAAAAAAATACAAAAAAGGGCTGGGGCTGTGGTTCAGAGGTTAAGTGCCCCTGGGTTCAATCCCTGGTACCAAAACACTGTCTTAATTTTAGCTTGGGTAAGTGGGGAGAAGGGGGTACAATCAAATGATACAGGGACAATATCAGGCACTGCCAGCACCAGGGGGGAGGGGAGTACATTTGGTTTGAGATTTGCTGCACTAGGGGGGCTGTAGGATGCCCACAGGAAGCACACAAGAATCCAGATCACATATAGGCACAGACTTACCATATATTTAAGGGCCCCTCATTTGCATGGACTTTTATCAAGGGAATGGGAGAGACCCCATTCATAGGTCCCAAGATTAGTGCTTTTCTTGGGCTGGGAGAGTAGCTCTGTGGTAGGGTGCTTGCCTACCATGCTGGGTTTGACCCCAGCACCAGAAATAGAAAAAAAAAAAAAAAGATTACTGATTTTTTAAAATACACAGAGATCAAAATAGCTTTTGACTGCAATTGGTTAGTATTGATGACTCTTCCCACTTCAACTTTCCTTCTATCATGACTCTTCATGTGTCAGATAGCTTGGGGCAGCTGCAGGTATTTTTGGGGTTCTATCAAGGGAAAATTGAGCTGGAGGATACATTTAGCTTTGATTTAGTGGATTGTGTGTGCGTGCGTGCGTGTGTGTGTGTGTGTGTGTGTGTGAGTGATTTGCAGATGCTACACCTAAGTTATTGCTGGCTCAGCCAGTAGAGGAGATCGTCTGGAAAACCCCCATCCTATACTCTACGGAAGGCAAGGCCAGATGTATTGCAGGATGAACTTCCTCTTTGGCATCCAGCACTGGAAGTTTGAAGGGGATGGAGGAAGAACTAAGGTTTGAAATGTATGTGGCCAGAAATAATCTGTGAAAAATTCTCCCAATCATCAGACGTGTAAAAAAAATTTTGCTGAGTGGGTGCAGTCGTGCACACCTGTAATCCCAGCAACTTGGGAAGCTGAGGCAGGAGGCTCACAAGTTCAAGATCAGTCTCAACAAATTAGTGAGACCCTGTCTCAAAAAAAATAAATAAATAAATAAAAAGGGTTGGGAATGTAGCTCGGTGGCACTGTCCTCAGGTTCAAACCCCACTACAAACAAACACACACACAATAACAACACAGACAAAAACAAAAAGAGGGAAGGTAGCATTCTAAAAGTGATAGAATTTCTTTGGTTAAAATTTCTTAAACTCTTGCAGTTGTTTTCCATGAAACACTTGTGAAACATTATATAGATCATTCTTTAGGGGTATTTGAAACAGTTTATTCAACACAGCAGAAATCTCACTGTTAAGCAGAACACACGAGTATGAAAGGAAGAAAAGGATCTTCAGTTTTAAAAATTGGTTTTAAAATTTGGTAGTTAACAAGGCCTATTACTTTTGCTTAGAAATATTTAGTTTTAGTCTTAAGTACTATTTATATTTGATACGTTAAATTACTTTTAGAAGCAACACAGAAAAATACCATGATTTTCATAAGTTGACATTTTCTTGATGAGGATGTTTATTCAAAAACATCTTTTGTTTTTGAAAGTTCATTATGTGCTGTGTTTTAAGTACTCAGGAAATACAGATGACAAGACAAACACGGTCTCTGCTCTCATGAAGCTATATTTAAGTTTAGGGAAAATAGGAAAGGAGCACAAAGTTAAATCAGTGATTAGGATTTCAGACAGAGAAGTGAGATGGAAAACAGTCACAGTAAATGTTGCCTTCAGATGAAGAGGACCTGGGCTTCGGGGAGGTGGGGACCGGAGGCTGGCCGAATGCTGGCTTGGGCAGACAGTTGGGCTGGGAAGGTGGACTTCTCCCAGGAGCGGGCATCTGGTCTGAAATGTCAACAATGAGCCCTCCAAGAGAAATTCCAGGGAGGAGCCTTCCAGACAGACGTGTGCACCTGATGTCGCCCGCCCCTCTAATTCTCTAAGGACACAGAATGTTGTGCTGAATGACAGGGCAGAGTGATCCATGTAGGCCTAACAGAGATCATATTTACATTTCCAATCTTTGTGTTTTGGGGAACCTGGTACTGAGATACATTATCTTCTAGATGTTTAAATAGGAGATCCATTAAAAACATGAGCCGTTGTTTGAAAAAGCAAACAAACATGGAGGACAAAAAGAGAGGGAAAAATCACAAGAAAAGCATTATTAAAACACAAAGCCCCAGGCATGTAATCCCAATGACTTGGGAGGCCAAGGCAGGAGGATAGCAAATTCAAGGCCAGCCTTAGCAATTTAGCGAGGCCCTGATCAAGCTAGTGAGACCCTGTTTCAAAATCAAAAATTTTTAAAAAGGGGCTGGGGATGTAGCTCAGTGGTAAATAGCCCTTAGTTTTAATACCCAGTACCAAAACAAACAAACAAAAAACCTTGAAACATCAACAACGAAATTCACAATTTATATTCACATGTTCCATACGAAAACAACTAGGACCATTGGTGGATCTTTCCAGTGAAATAGAGCCACACACCAGATATTTTGTTGGAGAAGATGAAAATAACTAAAATTGAATAGGAAAATCTAATTTACACACTCATGTGTAAATTCAGTACTAATATAAGTGATTTGCTTGAGAAAAAAAAAGTTTTATATATGTCTATGTTATTGATGTAAACTAAGCATAAAAAGCTCAAGTGTGAAATGTGACCCTAGGGTCAGGTTCAAGCCCCATTTGCCTTACGATCTGCCTTTGCTGCAAGGTGTACGCAGGTCCCCAAGAGTCCCATCCTTTTATGAAAACTCGGACCAGTCCAAGGCAGGGTCACCACGGGTAGCAAACACATAATGTATCCAGACAGGAGATGGACATCACCATGGAGGCCACCAAACCACCTTCCAGTGACTGAAAGTGAACTGGGGTACTCAGGTGGGCAGAAGATTTGGGCAGTGATCTGGCACACGGAGAAAAGGAGAGGGCACAGTGTCTCAAACGGGAACCAGAAAGTGCAAGGAGGGGAAATGAAAGAGGCATATTCCGAGATGGAGCCATTTTATTTCCAAACATGATTCCAAACAGATATGCTTTCCCATCTCCACACTGGATTTTCATTTTATAAAATATATTTGCTCCTAAAATCCTTCATAAAATCTGCCTTTCCCCTTTACAGTGGGAAACAGGCAAGAAGTCAAAGGTTAAAAGGTCATGCATAGAATATTATATCCACCAAGGTAATTACACAATAGTTTTAAATTCTTCACAAATCAATGATAAAACATGAAGATTAATTTATACCTCACTACATTTTGCAGCACTTCAAGGTTTTTCTTCATATATTAATGTTCCTATTTCACAGACAACAACGATATTACCAAAAGATTATCAACTTTTTCATAAAATAGGAAAAAAACCAAAGTTCTACTACTAAAAAAAAAAAAAAATCAATCTGAAGAGCATTAACTTTTTTTTATAAGAATTAACCCAAAAGAACAATGAGACTCAAGTATTTTATCAGAAACAGTGGTTGACCCCTTTTTTCTTTTATTCCCTTTTCATCTCAGAGAGCTCTTTAAAAATGTGGAATCATTTGTTGTCTGTAATTACTATAGAATTTGGCTCACAATCTGGGGGGAAAGTGTCATTTTAAGGAACTCTGTGCATGTATCATATTTTTTTTTCTTAGAAGTAGAAAAATTCAAAATAAAGTCTACTTTCAAATGGTAACAAAATAAATAAAACAGTAATGGGGTTGTGGTGCAACTCAGTGGTAGAATGCTTGCCTAGCATGAGCAAGGTCCTAGGATGGATACTGGGCCCACAAAAATAAAAATAAAAATTATTAAAACATTATATGAGGATGGTAACTACCATAGAGTGAGAACTAAAATCTCAGTTTTTAAGAAAAATATATCTTTGATGATGCATGTATCTGAGTATGAAATTATGACCTCCCCACCCCCACAAATCACCATAGGTCAATACAGTTTGTCCAATCTGAAAAACTGGTTGGATTTTTAGCCAGAAAAGACTTCAAGGATCCAGTAAGTCAGCTCTCTGATTTTATAGGGAAGAGAGGCCCAGAGATGGTAAGTGACTCACCTAAGTACCTTAGCAAGGTAGCTTGTTTGATTATTTTTTATATACACACAGGCATACACACATACACACACTGTTGCATTAACTTGTGTTTTGTACATAAAATGCTACTGGCTCTTACAATAAATTAAAAACAAGTATGCAAATCTCCACTGGTTATCTCATTGCTGGAGGAGAGACATACCCATCCCCCCGTGTGAGAAGGCTCTACTTTCTTTCCACAGTGCGTTGCATCCTTACTCAGCTGCTGCTCTCTGCAGTCCCTAGAAGTATCATGGATTGGGGCAGAAGCAGGGCTGGCAGGAAGGAGGGCAGGGTGCTCACTCGAATCAGATTTCAAGTTTCTTGCTGTGCCACAGATGCCCCTGCTGGCAGTGAAGATTTACGTCAAGATAAGCTCGGGCTGGTGGACCTTCTAGACCTGGCTAGAAGGAGAAAATGAGGGGTGCAGGCACCAGGTGCCAATGTCTGCCCTTCGCCCAGAAGACTATGAGCGGGGGTTCCTCTGACTGTAAAGGAGAAGATGAGCAGTGCGTGTCCTGTCTAAACTAGTGAACTACAGGTGGAGCGTCCCTTATCTGAAATGCCTGGGATGGGAAGGGGCTTGAAAGGACTTTATATTTTTTTAGATTTCAGAATATCTGCATCTATATTATGAGATATCTTGGGGATGGGACCCAAATCCAAACAAGAAATTAACATATCCCAAAGGCCACTTTATACAATATTTTTAACACATTTGTGCATGAAACAAACTTTCAGGATGTGGAATTTTCTACGTGAAGCTTCACATCAGCAGTCAAGTTTTGGATTTTGGAGCATTTCAGATTTCAGATTAGGGATGCTCAACTTTATGAATTTAGAGGACTTTACTAGGTGCAGTCAGAATTTCTAATTATTTTAATTTTATATGCTTATAAATATCAAAATATTTTCTCCTAATATATAGTACTATTGATTGTTATTTTATCTCTTTCCATAAAATTACATATGGATAGAACTCTAAGGTAGTATTTTTTAAAAATACCATTCCTTTTAATATTTATTACAGATGTCTTTCAGAAAAACCCTAAATCTAGCTATATATATCAACATTAAATAACTTAAAAAAATAAACAATACATTGTATTATACCAAAATAGTCCCATTTTAAAGCCATATAAGTGAAAAAGTTGAGTTCTCAAGAATGGACTAGACCTTCTAAAGGTATTTTTCATAATGTTAAACTAATAGTAAATGTATTTTGTTTTCTGACTATACCAAATATATACACACTGCTCTTAGTAATTTATGCCCCAATTTTTAATGAAACAGTAGGTTGTTTCATTTGTCTGTTTTAACTTATTTCATAATAGGAAATTTATTCTAAATCTAAATAAATTTGTTCCCAAAAGATTTTCCAAACAGTGAAAGCTTAACAAGGTGTCGCTATCCAGTGCATGCAACTTCATATTTTCTATGAATAGTTGTAGAAAGTAACTTCAAGTATCATTTCAAGCCAGCTGGACATAGAGATAGCGATCTCATAAAATGAACACTACAGAAAGAAACTCCTTTGAGAAACTTGTCTTGCTAGAAATCCTTTGTCAAAATTCCCATAGGAAACAAAACCATCCACAGAGAATGGAGAGCACTTGACCCCCCAGCACTGACCTGAAAGTGCACACGGGTAACACTGCTTTGAACCCAGAGTAAACTCTAGCAAGTTGAGGAAGAGCTTACATTTTCTTAACTCATCAGAAGTCATTTTTTTATAATCCACAACTGATAAATTTCTCAAAAGAGCATCTTGAGGAAGGCGGGACCCAAGGCAGTTTCCGGCTCCTAGTCCCACTCTCTGCAGCTGTGGATATTAACAGTAGTTGATGAAAATAAAGAAGAGAGAGAAGGGCCCACTTTGGGTACCAAACTCTGATGTTTTTGTACTTAAGTTAGTCAGACTCAGTTTTTAAAATTAGATTATCACAGAATCTGCAGGGAACCGAGATTCTAAAACTCACAAGTAACAAGAGGGAGGAGATTAGGTGACTGAAAAGTACATGTCTTTCCAAAGCAGGTGCAGGAGGTCAGGAGGGGCTTGGGTCTTCCAGAAGTTTGACTTCTTTACAGGTTTTGATCCAGCCACTTGATGTAACTCTCCCTAGTCCGGATTCCCACTGAGAAGTTGGTGGGCCAGCTTGTGAAAATCATGCACCCGTGAAAGCCATCCTCAAAGTGGTCGAGGGTCACCTCCACACCCGCGCTCTCCAAACGCTTGGCATACATGACCCCGTCGTCTCTCAGGACATCGTGCTCACAGGTCAGAATGTAGGTTTTGGGGAGGTGCTGAAGCACTTCCTGGTCTGCAATGAGTGGGGAAGAACGGGCATCCAGCAACTGAGGGATCTCCTGGACGATCCTGGCATTGCCTGTGGTCTGCAGGACAGGCTGGTAGTTCTTTGTGATGGATGCAGGCAAGAGGGACGTCCAGTTAAGACGGGCCCTGAGGGCGACGGCTTCTTCCACGTCAAGCGAAGTGTGATTGTTAACTATCATGGCCTGCACAAAGTCATAGTTGCCTTTGAAGTAGTCCACCCAGTACTTTACCATGACGTAGCGGGGCAGGATGGGCGTGTTCACGTTTTGCTGATAAGAGGGTGTGTTAAAATCTAAAGCTTGGAGGACCGGGTAGATTAAAGCTTGCAGTTTGAGCTTATTTCTTAGGTTGGCATCTTGAGCAAACTAGAAAAGAGGAAATGAATCATCTCATTTTGCATGGCTCCCTTTGCAGAAAGCACACTCTTTAGAGTAGCTTCATGTACTGCTCTGAATCAAAGGCATAAATGTTGAATTCCTACCAGGACCAGAATTCAGTAATATTTACAAAGAAAGGTATGTTGTTTGTGATTCAGTTTTGAGTGAACCCAGGGTGACCTCTGAAGCCTTTAATCCCCCATTAATGCTTAATTCATATCTATCATCTGGCATTCAGCACTGATGGCTGGGTATTGTGGATGAATAATCTGTGAATCTTATTTAATTTTTTATTCTCTACAAGGCCCCAAAAGGCAATGAGTGGCTTCCTAGGGGGAAAAAATGAGCCCTACTCTTCCAGAGGAGAGGTATTGGAAAAGCTCAATGAACAGATGACAGGACTCCAAAGTGTTTTAGTAGAATCCCCTCTGATGAGCATTTAGTCTTCATGCTTGGTGAGAGTGAGATTTAAATAATGCTGGCAGTGCACCCTCCACCCGGCTCAACGAGCCCCAGAGCGAAGCTGAAATGGGCACGGGAGCGCATCCCCATCGCAGCAATCTCAGCTCACCTGCGGCTCTCTGCAGTGTGCACACGTCACCCCATTTGTAATTCTAGTATCTAAAACTAGCATTGGTCATGTTCCATCTAAAGGCAGGCTAACCAAGTCACTGTGCTTCATAGGTAACTAAAAGAGCTCCTGGACTTCAGAACCCTCTCCCCGGGAAAGATGCAACTGCTCTGTAAAAACTAGAGAAAACGATCAGTAAATAATAACGTCTGCCCAGAATCGCATAGGCATCATTTCACCAAGTCCCAGTCCTGAATCAGATGCCCTGCCCTTATTGTCCTGGGGCTCAGAGAGGTTGAGGGACTTGACTAGAGTCCTGGATCTCATAAAGGTGGGGTTTATTTGACACCCCATTCTGTCTGGCTCTAAAGCCTGTGGTGCTCTCCTCATGGCACCAGGGGTTTCTTCTGGTCATGTGTGGACATCACAAATAAAATGACAAATGCTATTATTGGAAGATACCAAAAGAAATCGGGAGGTGAGAAGACTCAGATGCTATTCTTCCATTATTTAAATATCTATAAGAGAATGCAAATGTTATACATATCTTTGCATTTATGCAACTACCAAAGATTTTGAGTGCTATTAGACTATTAGAGCTAGATGACACAGTTTTTGTAGAACTTAATCAGGTAAACCTCAGAACCATTTTTTAAAAATTTTTTTGTTTTGGTGGTGGTACTGGGGATTGAACTACTGAGGAGCTATAACCCCAACACCATTTTATTTTTTATTTTGACACAGGATCTCACTAAGTTGCCCAGGCTGGACTTGAACTTACAGTAAGATCAACTTGTAATTTAACATCTGAAATAACTGAACCAAGTTGGTTGCAACAGTGCACTCCTATAATCCCAGCTACTCCCAAGGCTGAGGCTAAGGATTTTAAGTTTCAGACCAGCCTGAGTTTCAGACCCTACTTCAAGATTTAAAAAACAGAAAGGATGGAGGATATAGCTCAATGGTAGAGCGCTTGCTTAGCATGTGATGAGGCTCTGGGTTCAATCCTTAGTACTGCAAAAATAAACAAATAAAATAAAAAAGTTGAGTCATTACATTTTTTTTCCCTTTTTCATAGTAAAAGAAAACTTTGGGCAATATTTTTAAATTTGTCTCAAAGTTCTAAGAAAATGATCTGTCATTTAAGCAAAAGCACCCCATTTTGCAAGATAAACAGGTAGAAGGTGTAGGGGATACTTAAATTCCATGCATCTCCTTTCAGAGCAAGGGAGCCCTCTAAAATATTAGGCCTTCTCTAACACTGAGTGAAATCGGAGCCTCTCTAAGGATTCAGAGATGCTTCTTTCAATGACCTACCTTCCTATTTCAGAAAGACCTTTGTGCTCTGCAGATGCGATCATTTGAATAACCTGGCTGTACAGGAAGCAGCCCACCCAACAATGACTTGGCCCAGGCAAAGTGTTGAAGAATGTGTTGGCCTGTTGGATGTGGCCTTGCCCCTCCTCCCACCAGCACTGCAGGGCAGTGGTGTTACCTGCTGTCCAAGAGCAGCAGCCAAATTTCCACCAGCACTGTCACCAGAAATGCCAATTCTGTCTGGGTCAACCTTGTACTTCTGTAAGACTTCTGGCTGCAGGAAGTACTTTGTGGCACGGATGACATCATGAATTTGCTCAGGAAAATACACCTGTGGGACTAGTCTGTATCTGTGAAGACAAAAGTTGTATTCATTTAAGGACTTCATGAAGTTTTTATAAGCCACTTAATGTTTACAGACAAAAACTGGTTCTTTTAAGGCTGAAAATAGATAAGGAATTAAAATAAATATAAAACATAAAAATAACTTAAAAAAAGTTTTTTGCAAAATCCTTAGTTTGTAATGTAATAATTTTGTGTTGGCAATAGTTTTCTTTTATTAACTACCAGAGATCCAAAAAAGCAAAACATGCTCATCGGCACTAGGAACTCAAGAAGAAAACGTTAACCCAGATGTTGATTATTAAGGATAGAATTATAACAGGTTTTGGAAGTTTCTGCCTGGAAGTCAGTAATCCATTCACGATGTTTCAGGTTAGAAGGCAACTCCACAGTATTACACTTCATTGATCTCACATACAATGAGCCCGTAAGGCATTTATCATAATTTATTTGATAAGTATCATAAAACTGGGCTCCACTGAAGAGGTCCATGCCAGCCTGACATTGAACCCAAGCAAAGTCTGTATTCACTGGAGACTGGAACTAAAAGATCAGTTTCAACCAGCAAAAGGAAAGCTAAGTTTGCCATTTAGTCTAGTACAGACCCTCTCAGACATTTACGGGGCTCCTTCTACCACCATGCTTTGCGAGGTTGGAGTTCTTTGTGAGCTTACAACGGTGATATTACAATTGGTAATAAGAAATAACCTGGTTTCATCCAATGCCCCCTCATAATATTACCTTAGGTATCCACCTTGGCAGTCTTGGCCTGGAGTGCCCACTCAGTGCCCACCCTCCTCCCACTCATCCTTCAAGCCTTAACTGGAGGGTTTGCCTGCAACTCCCCTTGCATCTGGGGCTAAGTAGGCTTCTCAAGGACTGCCCTGATATTTTTATATGCAGTTATATTACTGTTCTTACTGCTTCTTATTAAAACTATTTCCTTTTGTGTTTCCTCTAAAGGCTGCGCTCTCTCATACCAGGAACTGTGTTCTCATCACTGTGTTTCCAGTATCTACAAGTGGTCCAGGTCATCATCATGATCTATCCAACAAACCTTTTTTTGAGTATAAACAGCTTGCAAATAAAGAAATTGAGGTATAGCCAGGGACGGTGGCACATGCCTAAAATCACAGTGACTCAGGAGGCTGAGGTAGGAGGACTGCAAGTTCAAGGCCAACCTCAGCAACTTAGCAAGGCACTAAGCAACTCTGAGAGCACCTGTCTCAAAATAAAAATTAAAAAGGTCTAGGGATGTGGCTCAGTGATAAAGCACCTCTGAGTTCAATCCCCCATATCAAAAAGAAGACAAAACAGGTAAATAAAAACTACTTGATTTGTAAAATAAGCCAAACACATACTGAAATAAAGTAGGAAAGAAACTACCTAATTAAAATGGAATAACAGTGGACTGACTGCGTGGCTGTGATATAGAGCACTTGCCTAGCATGCACCAGACCCTGGGTTTGATCCCAAGTACCATACACAAACACACAAAATTGAATTAACAGTCATTTAAGACTTAAGGTTTGAGATTTCTATCTTATAGTGATCATGTTTATTTTCAGAAATGATTTTTTCCCTAAGCTACTCTACAAAAGGCCATTTTCCCCCACCTAAAACCTAGGTATTTTTAAACATCTTGATATTCGATGCAGATACAAACAAATAGACAAAAATTTGTGAAATACTTTAATATGTAGTGAATGCTAAACTGTTCATTCAGGATGTATCACATTTTGAAACTAAATGCAATAAGAAATTCCCTTAGTGACTGCCATGTAGCATATAAAATAAGCTTTTAAATTTATTTCTTATTTTTTAAATCTGTGGTGATCAATTAATCATTCAAAATGCTTTTTCTCCAGGCGATTTTCAGTCTTAAATTGCTACCACACTGTTCCATTCATTAAGAACCGGCTAGAGTAAGATTCCACAATTTTGCCACTAGGTGGCGATATCTCACAAGAGTCTATCTACCCTGATCTTGATCACTTCACCATTCCCAAACTGAATGCTTAATTTTAAGAAAAACAGATGCACTTCATGACTTAAAACCTGAAAGTAAAGGCTATTTTATTTCACTAACATTCTACGTATCATGACAAACACTTTTCTTGGTTTCTCAGGAGGTCAGAACGTATTCCTACTAGGATACAACTATGAATTAAATTCAAATTCCAGATGCTATTTCAGAAGAGAACTTGGTGTCTTGGAACAAGGGAAACTGGTAATCTAAAGACATGCTACTAATTAACCTTGTCAATTAATAACTGACTGAGGTAACAAGGTAAACATGCATAAAAACAAACATTATGATGTAAGAGTCTTCCTGGAACCTCTGAAGATACATATTCTAACCCTCCTCTTATTTTTGTTCACATTGGAAACATTCTTTAGGAACACTATTTTGAAGATTAGAAATTATAACAAAACTAGCTATTTCTTAGATAACCTGGTTAAAAAAAATAGGCCTGAGAATTATCACCTGAAAATTCATCTGAAAAGTATCACAAAATTTTGTAATATATTCATAAAGACAGAACACTGAGAATTAGAAGGAAATTCATAGGTGATATAGCCAAAGAAATAATACAGAAATATATCTACTATCTGCTGCTTGTGTTCAAAGCTATGTCCCTGTAGAGTACTTTAAAAAGGATTCCTTTTTTTTTTTTTTTAATTTAAAAATTGAAGATCTTAGCCAGGTATGGTGGTGCACACTTATAATCCCAGTGAATCAGGAAGCTGAGGCAGGAGGATTGCAAGGTAGAGGACAGCCTTGGCAGCTTAGAAAGACCCTGTCTCAAAATAAAAAATGATGCCTTGCAAGCACAAGGCCCTGGATTCAATCCCCAGCACCGCAAAAAAATAAAAATAAAAAAATAAAAAAATGAAAAATGAAAAGGGTTGGGGATGTAACTCAGTGGTAGAGCACCCCTGGGTTCAACCCCTGGACACATAAAGAAGTAAATAATATAGATCTTGAGTAAAAGCACCTGATCTAGCTATACACACACACATAGATTATATGTGTAAGCGTGTCTTAACGTGCCCAACTCACTGCAGGGAGAGCTGAAGGCAATGCCAGCTAGACCTCCTCCCTTTATCACTGCACACACCTTCTCCCAGATGAACAAAAAGTGCCAACTCAGGCACGAGGGTTAATTAGTGGAATAAATGTGAACACTCTGAAAAGCTTATCGTATTCCTCCTAGATGAGACACTCTGCCAAATGTTCCACAGCTGTGTTTCACTCCAATCTCAGGACAAAGCTGTGGGTTTAAGGATAAGAACACAAGGCTCATGGGGGATGCATAACTTGTCCACACCAGCCAGGAAGGGGCAGACCTGGGACCTTGACTCACAGTTGACTTCAAAACCCTCCCCCTCCCTTAAAATATATCTTCCCTCTTCAAAACCCACAATCTTTAAAAGAATATACATATATACATCAGAGTACTAAATGCTCTGAACTGTGGGTTTCTCGCATCTCAGAACATTCTCGTGATTTCAATGGACTTACAATGTTCTCAAAACAAACACCAAGCTCTGTACCTGAACCCACCTGGACCCCTCTTCAACAACATAATTTTCCTCATTCCAAACAAAATGTTGGGGATTATTTTATACCTTTTACATATAAGATATATGTTATAGAGCTCTGTTTGTGACGGTGAAAGTAATAAAGCCATATGGCTTTCAAAACATATAAAAGAGGAAATTCTTCCTACCCCCTACTCTTCTGGCCCATCTCTAAAGATTCCACTTCCTGGTTTCTGGGCATGAGCTCAGGGGTTCTCAGTTCTTCCCTCCCACTTCCCCCAATCTGAGCAGAGAACCTAGGGCCTTGCGTATCAGTACTAGGCCAGGGCTCTGCTACTAAGCACAAGTTCTGTCTTCCGTGTGTACTTTACCTATCTGCATAATCTTGGCAGTTTTTCAAAACACTGCCCCTCTACAAAACATTCCAATTTGATTAGTATGGAGCAGGGCCTAGCATCCATATTGGAAGAAAATCTGCAAGCAATTCTAATGTGTAGCTAGGGCTCAAAACTCACCAGAGTCCAGTCACACCTCATTTCTCTCTGAACATGGCTCCCTCATTCCCATTCTCAATGAAGTGGTCCCTCTAACCGCTGGGCCTTCTCTCTTTACTTCCCCATCAAATGTTCCCATCCTTTAAGTCTCACTTCAAACGTCACTTCTCCCAGTAAACCTTCTGAGCACGGTTCCCAATGTATCAACAGTAACCCTCCTTCCTTAGAGCCCCCTCTAAGTCTCTCTGACAGCACATCAAGATGGACACCTCGACTTCCTTTAGAAGTAGAAGGAGAGTCATAATTATATACCCGCGAGTTAAGATGAGCCCAGCCTGAAGTGAGCAGCACCATTTCTACGTTTTAATACTTCCCCTATGAGCCGCTTTATCAGCAGTGACCAGGAGGTGGAGCAGTGCTCAGGAACACTGATGATTTGTTCCTTAAGTTGAAGGCAGACACTGTGCATAAGCCCAGAGTTGAGGGGACGCGTGAGTTGCTCCAGGCGTATGCAAGTCGAAGCCCAGAATGACACTAGTGTTCTAAGAGGGTTGGAACGAATGTTGTCGCTCAAAATAACCTAACCTGTAAACCGCGTGCCCGCTTCTGTTGCGGGAAAGGACAGAGTTCGCTTCGTGCTGTGCCAGCTAGGTGAAAGGTTCATGCGATGGTCTGGAATGATATTACATTCCTATTAGATTTGGCAGGAGAGAGAGAGAAGCCTTGGGCTTTGTTCAGCTTTTTTTCTTCCAACTTTCCACTGTCTCCCAAGAAAAGCTCAACAGATCCATCTTGGGAACATGAAAAGGTTGCTATCCCCCTAAGACTGGGAAGCCCATCTTCAGTAGGGGATATTCCAAACAAGTCAGTAATTACATCCACGGCATCTTTCAACTGTTTAGTCCTCTCACAAGCTGCTTCTTCTTTTTTTTTTTATTTGTATTGTAAACAAATGAGATACATCTTGTTTCTCTGTACATGAAGTAGAGGCATACGATTTGTATAATCATACATTTACCTTGGGTAATAGTTTTTGATTCATTCTGTTATTTTTTTCCTTCCCCTACCCCTCCCACCCCTCTTTTCCCTCTATACAATCCCTCCTTCCTCCATTCTTGCCCCCTTCTAACCCCCCATTATGTGTCATCATCTACTTATCAGAGAGATCATTCTTCCTTTGGTTTTTTGAGATTGGCTTATCTCACTTAGCATGATATTCTCCAATTTCATCCTGCAAATGCCATAATTTTATTATTCTTTATGGCTGAGTAATATTCCATTGTATATATATACCACAGTTTCTTTATGCATTCATCAACTGAAGGGCATCTAGGTTGGTTCCACAATCTGGCTATTGTGAATTGAGCAGCTATGAACATTGTTGTGGCTGTATCTCTGTAATATGCTGATTTTAAGTCCTTTGGGTATAGGCCAAGGAGTGGGATAGCTGGGTCAAATGGTGGGTCCATTCCAAGTTTTCTAAGGAATCTTCATACTACTTTCCAGAGTGGCTGCACTAATTTGCAGCCCCACCAGCAATGTATGAGTGTACCTTTTTCCCCACATCCTCGCCAACACCGGTTGTTGCTTGTATAAGCTTCTTTTGCATTCAAAGGACAGTGAAACTGCATTGGGGCACAAGGACTGTGAAGGAATGATGAGCCTCATTCAGAAAACGTGGTTTGTGCATAAAGGCCTTCCTCACATTTCTACTCTCAAGATTGGCTCCCTGAGATAGATCTGACCACCATTCACTCAGCAAGGGCAGTGGGGCAGCAAAGCCTTGGCTGCTTGGATAAGAACAACACTCAAGGGGCTGGGGATTTAGCTCAGTGGCAGAGAGCTTGCCTAGCACACACAAGGAAGGCCCTGAGTTTGGTCCTTGACTGAAAAAGCAAACAAACAAACACTCAAAGGATGGGTATCAGGATGCTTCACCAAAATCCTAGAGTGACTGAGCCTAGATTTGGGATCTGATCAAACAATGTGAGGCTTCTGATGATCTGTTCCCAGATGAAGACTTCATAGGGCTGGGTCTGTGGCTCAGTGGTAGAGCAGAGTGCTTGCCTAGCGTGCTCGAAGCCTTGGGTTCAATCCCTGCACCACATACACACAAAAAATTTCATGAGACATATCTATGTGAACAGCAGAGAGTGCCAGGCTCTCTGTTTATCTAAACTGCCTCCACCCATTCATAAGCAAGCTCCCCTCTAACCTCAAGGGCAAAAGAGAGCTAAGTAGAGCGCTCTTCCCCAGGACCAGGGGAGCCCAAGTGGGCTTCTCCCTCTAGCCTCCCTTCTGGGTGAGGTTCAGGTTCACAAGCTCCCAGTAATTTTCAAAAGTGTTCTGTAGCTGCAACACAGGCTCTGTGTAAAGCCCCTTCCGTGCCACCCCCGACATATTCTAAAAGATATAAGCCACGGGAGAGAAGCTGAATTTTTAATGTTATGTAGAGATCAGAGCCAAGAAGACATTAGCTGAATATGTCAAAAAGAAGTAACTCTAGTTAATGACAATGAAGAAAATAAGAAACCTACTTTTTATTTTCCCTTGTACTGGGTACTGAACCAAGGGATTGCTGTACCACTGAGCTATATCCCCAGTCTTTTTTGTTTTGAGAAAGGGTCTTGCAAAGTTGTTGAGATTCTCACTAATGTCGAGGTTGGCCTCAAACCTGCAATTCTCCTAATTAGGCCTCCCAAGTCCTTGGGCACCACCATGGCCGACTCTGGAGAATGCAGTCTGCCCACCTTACAACGATGCCCAGGCAAAGGTGACAAGCAAGGATTCTCCACTCATGACTCTGAGGAAGAGCATGACAATGTGACAGGGAAAGTCACAGCTAGGTCAATGCCCCTAGCGTCTTTCAGAGGACCTTATACCTACAGCTACTTATGGAGATGCTTACTGCACTGTGCCTCGTAAAAGCACTGTGATTTTAACAGCTCACACCCATCTGATTTTATGGATGGAAAAAACAGAGGTTTCCAAGTTCCATTGCTTTTAACTCTGAGCAGTGAACTCACCCCTGCACTCAAACAGCTTGTCTTCTACAATCCATTAGCAATAGTCATCCTTACAGCTCTGTACAGCTCCAAGTCCTCTTAAATGGCAGGTGTCACCCAACGTTTGGGAGAATGTGGATAGTTCTAAGGCACTCACATAAAATGCAAAGTTCACAGAGCAGTAAAAATTCAATTAAAAGCAAAACACAATGTGAAAGACTTATCCACACCCCAAAGAGCAAGGTAAATCCCTTGTAGAATTTAATAATAACCCATATACCTATGCTTTATTATCTTTTTAAAAAGTTATTAAGGCTGGGGTGTAGATCAGTGGTAGAGTGCTTGCTTAGCATGCATGAGGCCCTGGGTTCAATCCCAGCATGGTGTAAAACAAAAAAGTTTCTAAATCTTCCTTGTCCCTTATGTTTTATGGTTCTAGTATTATGTTTTATTGAACAAATTAGAGATGATAAAGCATGTAACTAACTTACACTAAAGTTGATAAAATAAGTTTATGGCTATAAAATAACTTTCCCACATTACACAATCGAGGATACATTCATGAAACTTAGATATAATAAGGTGAGGATTTTTACTCATTTATCACATTTTTTTTTACAACTAATGTGTAAAAAATGGCATAGTGATGAAGAAGATACTAAGTAGTAGGCATAACTTTTGCCCTTTTTTTTTTATAGCTGAAAGTCCTTACATATCTCAGTTACTAGGTCTGTCCCCAGACCCTTGAGTCAGCACAGGTGACATGGATGGAGAGGGATTCCAACAGGATGTGAGCACCCAGCCCTTGCCAATCAGTTTTCTCAGACTGTAATCTTCCTCAAGGCCACAACCCACATGAAGCAGAGGCACGATGCCACTACCCACTCCTGACAGCCTCCAGGACAAGGAACAGCTGGCAGCAGAGAAGGTGGAATTTCAGGAGAACCAAGGGTTCCCCAAGCTCCTAAAGACTCTCAAGATCATCCACCCTTATGCCTCATCCTCATCACCATCGGAAGCATAAGCCCTTCCAATGTTCTTCTCTCCTATTTCATTCCCTAATGCTCGGTCACCCACTCGTCACAACACTTTGGACTTCCACTTTGTCTAAGTAGATTCTGCTCATCCTTAGGGGCATTATTCAAGCATCACAGTCTTCAAGATGGCTTTTCCGACCCTTCAAACTGGGCCCAGTCTTGCTTGCAGAAGCTGCTACTGCTCATCCACTTATCACACTGAACATTATTGTTCAAACTTTTGTTTCTCATCGACATTGTGAGAACAGGAACTAAGTCTTACTCTGTTATGTCACCAGAATTTACATGGAAACTGGCACAGAACAGGAAATCAATCAGCAATCATGGAACAGAAGAAAAAGAGAGGGAAGCCATCAAGAAGAAATATGTTCCCAAGTTAGACCTCTGAACATTCTTTCCAGGAGAAGCGTCCTGATCACATGATCTTGGCTACACCTCAACTAGAGCAGAGGCGACAAGGCTGTCTGTGGCTGGCCTGAACCCCGAACACCTTATCTCATGTCTGAGGGATAAAATGTGCTAAGAGTTCCAAACACGTTGATAAGTACGTTTGTAAGTTGACCTTCTGTTCCACGGGCTACGGCACTCATCCTGCAGACTGTCTAGTGCTCTAGAACATCTGGAGCCCTTTTATATCAATTGTCCAAACTGACCTGATATCATGATTCCAGCTCGACCTGCTTTCACTTGGCATGCATGTTCTAAGTCTTATAGGTGCTGGGGACCCAAAAGAAAGGTTCCTGTTCTTTCCCCAGTAGTCACATTCTAAACACACAGGGAAGATTCCTAACCCCATGTGCACATGAGTTTTTACAACTTAGCAGAGGGTTACACAGTTGTGAGTAGCAGTACCTGAACGTTGCACTGTGAGGTTTCCCAGTTGATAAACTTCTGGATGCTACATTATATGGATTAGATACAAAGGGAAGATAAGATGACAGTAATCCCTTCTAAGTTGTAGTATTTAAATTTCTTTCTTTTTTCTGTTTGGTGCTATTGGGGATTGAACCCAGGGGTGCTTTACCACAGAGCTACACCCTAGCTGTTTTTATTTTATTTTTCTAGAGACAGGGTCTCTCCAAGTTGCCAAGGATGGCCTTGAACTTGTGATCCTCCTGCCTCAGCCTCCCGAGTAGCTGGGATCACAGGTATTTGCCACCCTATCTGGCTAAAAATAAATAAATAAATAAAAATAAAATCTTCTTAAATATATCTTATCAGTCAGGGCAGTGGCACACACCTGTGATCCCTACTACTTGGAAGGCTGAGGCAGAAGGATCACAAGTTCAAGGTCACCTCAGCAATTTGCAAGACCCTGCCTCAAAATAAAAATTTAAAAAGGCTGGGATGTAGCTCAGTGATATAGCGCTCTTGGGTTTAATTCCCAGTACCCCACCCTCAAATCTTATGTGTCCTTCTGTGTTTTATGATAGGTCTGGACTCAAATGAATACCTGTTTTACTTGAGACAGATGTCGATGGGTGGATATGAACTTTTAGGAAGTTCAGGGCCCCTTGCTAGTTGCTGATATTGAAGCTAAGGGCAAGTTGTGTGTGATGAATGGAGAATCCTCATGTACCAGGTAAAGCAACTCAACTTCTCTCTTTTTCTCAGACCTATGAGGAGCTGAAGCTACACAGTTCACCACTGAAGGGTCCCTGGACCTTCTTCCTCAGCAATGAGCTATAGGGCTTTGTGCCATCACGGAGCTCGGCTCCTGAAGCAGCCCGCTTTCCTCTGGTAGCTGCTCAGGCTAGAGGCACCATCATTTACTTGAAGGTTCCTGCTTTACCAAAATGCACAGAGAGCCCTTGGGTGGACTGGGAGACCTAGTTGAGAGTTCAGAGTGGCCCCTGGGAGTTGTCCAGAGGTGTCTGGAGCCAAATCTGCTGAGGAGGCAGTCACAGCACTACTCAGCGTGACTCTGGGCTTTTGTTCACAGGGTCAGAACTGCTTAATGACTCGGAAGAACGGCCCTTCCCAAAACTGCAGAAGAAAGGGTTCTCCTAGATCTCAGATCTGGAGTAGGAGCAAGAGCCATGAATGGCAAGAGAGGTGGAGGGAAGGGGAGATCTGGATGCGCATGGGAAATGGGAGTGGATGACATGGCCAAGCCCTGTCACTCAGGATTATCAGCTTCCGATTTGGGCTTGATACTAGATCAAAAAGGCATAGGGACCTTGGAAGCAATCTGCCTGGGTTCATTTCCCACCCTACACATGCGACTAGTTAGCAATTCAAACCCTAGGCAGAATACTTCGTTTCTCAGGTCCCAACTTCCTCATCTATGAAGAAAATATAAAAATATGTATCTTGGGTGCTTCATGTGAGAATTAAGTATGACTCTCCATGTATTCTATAAATATTTATTGAATGTCCATTCTATGATCAAGGACTTAGGAATTAGACCAGAGACCTGCACCAAATAGAAGACAAAGTAGGCCCAAATCTTCATCATGTCAGCTTAGGATCAGATTTCCTTAACAAGACTCCCAAAGCACAAGAAATCAAAGCAAGAATCAATAAATGGGATGGACTCAAACTAAAAAGCTTTTCCTCAGCAAGGGATACAAACAATAATGTGAAAAGAGAGCCTACAGAGTGGGAGAAAATCTTTTCCACACGCACTTCAGACAGAGCACTTATCTCCAAAGTTTATAAAGAACTTACAAAACTTTACACCAAAAATACAAAGAACCCAATCAATAAATGGGACAAGGAACTGGACAATTTATAGAAGAAGATATACAGGCGATTAATAAATATATGAAAAAGTGCTCAACATCTCTAGTAATTAGAGAAATGCAAATTAAAACGACTCTAAGATTTCATCTTACTCCAATTAGAATGGCTATTATCAAGAACACAAACAATAATAGATATTGATGTGGATGTGGGGAAAAAGGCACACTTTTACATTGTAGGTGGAGTTGCAAATTGGTGCAGCCACTCTGGAAAGCAGTGTGGAGATTCCTCGGAAAACTCGGAATGGACCCACCTTTTGACCCAGTTATGCCAGGGAAATTTCATGATTAAGCAATGAACAAAACAGAAAAAAGTCCCTAAAATCCCACCTTCATTAAGTTTGCACTATTTCCATTTACCACAATAAATATAATAAATTGAATATAGGGACACTGTTGGTATCTTTGGAAATTATAAGCCAGAGGAAGGTGGTCAAAGGCTGTGGGTGAAACCTGAACAGAGATCTAAAGGAGGACAGACAACAGATGCTAAAGCTCCTGCACAATGCCTGGCATGGAACAGACACACTGTCTCTTTATTACCATCATCACCACAGTCACAATTACATTCTTAGTTGCCCAGAAAAATGACTATTAAAGAACTGACAGAGACAACTCAAAACATCAAGATCACTACTACTATTGCTAATAATTACATCCTTAAAATTTGTTGAACACTTATTTCTATACTTAAGGTCTAGTTATCCTGGTTCTTAGAAAATAACTTTTCCAACTCTTGATGGTGGGGAAGAATCTCTTAAAATTTTGATTTGCTTTTAGTTTTAGAAAGTTAGTATCAAATGTTGCAGGCTCAATTAACAATAGCCAAGCTATAGAACCAACCCAGGTGCCCTTCAACAGATGAATGAATAAAGAAAATGTGGTATGTATACACAATGGAGTATTACACAACCATAAAGAATTATGGTATTTGCCAGTAAATGAATGGAATTGGAGAATATCATGCTAAGTGAAATAAGCCAGTCCCCAAAACCCAAAAGCCAAATGTTCTCTCTGATGCTAACCCACAACAAGAAAGGGTGAGGGGAGGAACAGACATTCATTGGATTAGACAAAAGGGAATTAAGGGAAAGGAGGGGAGATGGGAATAGGATATACAGTAGAATGAATGGGACATAACTTTCCTATGCTTATATGTGAATATACAACCAGTGCAACTCCACATCATATACAACTAGAAGAATGGGATCCTAATTAGAATAAGTCATAATCCATGTAGGGATAATATGTCAAAATACACTCTAGTGTCATGTATATCTAAAAGGAACAAATCTAAAAAGTATCAAATGTTGCAGGTAATTGGGTATTTGAAGTTTTTTTTTTTCCCCCCCGATAACTGGGGATTGAACCCACGTGCACTTTACCATTGAGCCACATATCCAGTCATTTTTATTTTTCATTCTGAGACAGAGTCTCACTAAATTACTGAGGCTGCCCTCAAACTTGTGATCCTCCTCCTGCCTCAGCTTCCCAGGTAGCTGGGATCATAGGTGGGCGCCACTGTGCCCAGCTGATAAGATATATTTAAGATGTGCACCAGTCTGACTACCCAAAGTTTCCAAAACTAAAATGAGAAAGTAATTCAAGGTGTTATTCAGCTAGCCCAAGAAATTTTAAGCCATATCTGATGTAATTTTTTTTTCTGATTATGTTAAATATGACATTGGGCAAATCTCTTACTACACTGGACCTTTATTTTACCTTCTATTTCAGCACTTTAAATAAAGTTACTAGACTATTATCTAGAATCTCTTATTAATAAAAAAAATTATAAGCAGCATTAATTACTTACTCAATGGAGACAATGACAGCATTCAATTCCTCAGCCATTGCTGTGCACAGCTCATCATAATACCTGATTTCTAAAAGAGACAAAGGAGTAACACTATTAAATGGGTCATTTAATACTGTCATAAATTTTGCTAAGCATGGATTGTTTTTAGACTTGGAGTTCACTTAATAATAAAAACAAACAATAAAAAGCAAATGTGAACAAATGTTTTATTATTGGAGTTACATGTAAAAATGTAAAATGCAATTATAATAAATAACAGAAAATGCATATGAATCTTGAATATGTTTCATAATGGAGAATATGAAATTCATCAAATTAATTCTGATTTTATAACTTTTCAAATGTATACTACCAAAAACTTTTTTAAAAAATCACAGCAAATAAGTTTCCTCCTTAGACTTATAAAATTTTGCTCTTTCAACAAGCTCATTTGCTGTGATTCAGAAGCATTACCAATTTGAGCAATAAATAAGGAACAAAATTTTAATCAAGTCCTAGCGTTTCTTAGAAGGGGGATCCAAAAGTCTTGGGGGACAGAGGAAATTTTAATGTATAAGAATTTAATCCCTTAATTGTTCTTACAATAAATTAAGATCTACATGGTACAAAAAGAGAGCCTAAGATTTAATATTTCCTATTTCCATTTTTGTACCAGGGATTGAATCCAGGGGTTCTTAATCAATGAACCACATCCCCAACCCTTTTTAAAATTTTTTATTTTGAGACAGGGTCTAAATTGCTTAGGGCCTCACTAAATTGCTGAGGCTGGCTTTGAATTCATGATCCTCCTGCATCAGCCTCCTGAGCCACTTGGATTACAGGCATGTGCCACTGTGCCTGTCCTAATAGTTCCTTAACTATGGCCTTTTCAAGGCAGCATTGGAACCAGAAGGTTAAGAATGACATATCCACCTGTATCCCTCCACCAATCCCAGCTCTTTCTCTATCAGAAGTGATTACTTACAATTACATAGAGAAGTCCTGATCAACACTTGTAATCCATGCCACTCCTGGCACCTACGCTTCCTGTCCTTCAAGGAGATATCACATCCGGCAAAGTGTCCAGTGCTACAGACTCAGTCTTTTCTAAGGCAGAGACCCTGTCTTATTCATTTTTGTATCCCCGCTCCTAGCACATAGGCTAACCATTGGTCCAGGTTTGCCCAAAACTGAGTTTTTGCACTCAAAGTCCTACACCCCAGGAAGCCCTTTGGTCTTAATTAGGCCTATATACTTGGTGACTAAAAGGATAAATGGTGGACTGGCATGGTAGCACACTCCTGTAATCCCAGTGACTAGGGAGGCAAAGGCAGGAGGATCGCAAGTTCAAGACCAGCCTAGGCAATTTAGAGAGACCCTGTCTCAAAATAAAAATGAAAGGGTTAGGAGTATGGTTCAGTGGTAGAGTGCCCCTGGGTTCAATGCTCAGTACCACAAATATAAAAATATAAAAATAAAGAGCTGGGCCCAGTGGCACACACATGAAATCCCAGGGACTTGGGAGACTGAGGCAGTAGTATTTAAGTTCAAAGACAGCCTTGGCAACTTAGTGAGACCCTGTCCCAAAATAAAAAATAAAAAGGGTTAGGGATGTGGCCCAATGGTAAACACTCCTGGCTTCAATTCTGGTACCAAAACAAGAAAAAGAAAAAGAATAAATGGTGACTATGAAGCTAAATAAAGTAGGATTTCTAGAGACATTTATACTTTTTGACCTTCTCTTCATTTAAAAATATATGTAATAGTAAAATAAAAAAAAAAAAAACAGGACAAGTTGCCATTGCCTTTACTAATTGTTTATTTTCTTTTCTTTCTTTTTTTTTTTTTTTTGCAGGTAGTAGGGATCAAACCCAGGGTCTCAGACATGCTAGGCAAGTGCTCAATCACTGAGTCACAAACCCAGTCATGCCATTGCCTTTAAATATAGGGGAAGCCAAAAGTTCTGGGCTAAAGACAAGAAAGTAGCTCCATAGTATCTTCAGGTAGAGCAAAGGCCCTGACTTCCACTGAGGCAGGCTTTTTCCTGGTTGCTTTGCTTTGCTGTCTGCCATTTGGACCCTTTTCTATTCATGAAAGAGATCTAACTCTAAAGAAAATGTTCTTGAACTTGGTGAGATTGTTTGTCTTTAATGGTTGCATACCCTTTATATTTCAATCTTTAGTTTCATAAGCTGATAAGATACTGTGAGATAATGTGTATTAAGAGATATCTACCCCATTTCATAGAAAGATAAAAATGTAAGTTGGCAAAAGAGCTACAGATAATTCCCTCATGTTCTGGCCCAGAGAAACTTCACCTTGTTTTGGTATAAATAGTTACCATCAACACTTTATAAGTTGATCAAAGGATTTAGATCATAGGAAAAAAATGTTTTTGAAACAGTCTGCTTGCATAAAGAAACAAACTTACAAGCAAAAACTTTTTACATATAATGATCATATAATTTATCATTCAAACAAGGAACTTCCTTTTTCTTCCTTTTTTCTTTCTTTCTTTCTTTTTTTTTTTTTCTTGGTACTGGAGATTGAACTCAGGGGCTTTACCACCGAGCTACATTCCTCGTTCTTTTCATTTTTCATTTTGAGGCAGGGTCTCAAAATTGTCAAGGGCCTTGCTAAATTGCCGAGGCTGGCCCTGAACCTGCATTTCTCCTGTCTCAGCTTCCTGAGTACTTATAGTCATTCACCATCACACCCAGCAAACCAGAAACCTTTTGAGAGTGAAAAAGCAGGCACTACTAATAATTTAATGGGGACACCAGAAATAACTGGGACAGTCCAGGAGACCCGAAATAAATGGTCCCCTTCTCCTTACCCAGGAAGAAAGACAAACTCAACCACATATCCTCCCCAGGCCCAACCACAACTCCAAACAATCCGCAGGTGGCAGGGACATACTTGCACTGGCCAACGCCCAGCCTCCTCCGTGGATGTAAATGACGCTGCGTCTCAGAGGCTCCTCTGGCTTTGGAGAGCCTTCAAATACTCTGACTTCCACCCCATCAAAGTCAGTGTCGGTCACCTTCACTTGGGCAGAGGACCATGCGCTTTTCTTTCCAAAAGAAACGATGATAAAATTCAGTGCAATCAGGTGATGGCTCAGTCCCAGGGAGTGTATCAGGTTACTCTGCAGGATCAGGGAGAGAGTAAAGAGAGAGAAGGGTGTCAACTTTGACTGCTCCCCAGAGCTTCACTCACAACACAGCATTTCTTTTTTTTTTTTTTTTTCAGTACTGAGCATTGAACCCAGGAAAGCTATACTTCTGAGCTATATCCCCAAGTCCTTTTAATTAATTAATTAGTTAATTAATTATTTTTTTTAGTGTAACTAAAAGTAACCTTTTTTTTGTAGTTGTCCTATCTTCTTTTATTTATTTATTTATTTTTTTATTGTAAACAAATGGGATACATGTTGTTTCTCTGTTTGTACATGGAGTAAAGGCATACCATTTGTAATTTATTTATTTTTAATAAACTTTTAATAATATTTGTGGTACTGGGGGTTGAACCCAGGGGTGCTCTACCACTAAACTACATCTCCAATCCTTTTATTTCTTTTTATTTTGAGACAAGGTCTCACTAAGTTGCAGAGACTGGCCTTGAACTTGTGATCCTCTTGCCTCAGCCTCCAGAATAGCTGAGATCACAGACTAACTCAGTATTTAAATTCTTACAAGCAACGGCTGCTGGACTGGAGGGTTCACTGGACACTTGTGCTATAACAACAAATCGTATTAATCTTTTGCTCTTAGAGTTGATAAAATATTTTCATGCCTGAGTTGTCTTTCATTTTCAACCAGCTTCCAGAGGGAAATGGGACAGATATCATTGATCCCATTTGATTGAGAAGACTTAGAAATGACCTGAACTTGTCCATTTAGCTGAACAGTGGTAATTCTGAGACTCATAGCTAAGATATGTAAATTCTAGGATTCAGTTTTTCTTAAATTTTGTTTCCTAAATAAGCACATCATCGTTCCAATAATATACCAGGAGTGGAAGAATAATACTTTAAGTGCAAATAAAAGAGGTAAGTTTTACATTTACTTTAAGTGCAAATAAAAGAGAGGAAAGTTTTATATCTACTTGAAGTGTTTTTAAAGTACTTCGAGGCTTACTTAAGTGTGTCTGGTTGTTTTGGGAGTAGGAGATGGGTGTGCCAGAGGAAAGGAACGAGTTAGCGGAGGCCCTGGATTTAGAAGCAGACCAGCTCAGACATAACCTGGAGTTGTTCAGAAAAGTGCAAAGAACATACAGGCCCCTGAAGTCACGGAGGCTGCACTCGTAGTCACAGAAGTTATCTGGCTGCAGTGATGCAAAGAAAGAAGAGGCCTAAATCACCCACCCAGCAAAGACCCTGCAGGGTTTAGTCTTCTCTTTCCACTTCTACAAGATCTCAGGAAGGGACCCAGCTGGGGAGTGACAGTGCTCTTAGGCAGAATATGAAATAGAATACTGGCAACCAGTGAAATTATTAATGCCACTGTAAGATCAAGGGAACAGTGTGAGCAGAAATTAGAACTATGTGACTCCTGTAACACACCATAACATAGCTCTCGAGGCTGTGCGTGGGGCACACTGGTATGCCTTGAGGACAGACAGGTGGCCCTCAGTGCTCACGCGCTCAGCCTTGGACAGCCACACTCCTGAGCCTTTACCCCACTGTCCCATAGAAATATTATCACTGTAAATATATAGATGTCTTGGCATGAAAAGAATTGGAAAGCACAGCATTATAAAACCATTAGCCAATATTCATGGAAAACAAGAACAAGAGGCAGTTAATCTAAGAAAGAACAGCTATTTCAGGAATCCGTTGTTAGTGATTTGTTGGCAAGTATAAATGATAGCACAGCAACCAAGTATTAATAAAAGAATCCAATTTCTGTATGTGCTCTGACATCAATTGCTCCATTTACTGAAAGAGTTAGTATTAATGTCCTTAATATTAAACGGACACATGAGTTGGGGCTGAGGGCTGTGCACACATAGGCACAGAGGATTCTAACCACTGACTTAAGGTCTTTGGCAAATTGGAAAAGAACAATTGTCATTTGAGTTTTGTGGTCAAATGTCAGTCTACCTGGGGGAATTTTTTTTTTTTTTTTTTTTTTTTTTGGTACTGGGGATTGAACTCAGGGCCTTGTGCTTGCGAGGCAAGCACTCTACCAGCTGAGCTATCTCCCAAGCCCACTACCTGGGGGAATGTTGAGGTTTGCCAGGGCATAGCTGAAGATCACTGTATTGGCCAAGATTTCTAGAGCAGACACAATAAACCCTTGTCAGCACTGTTATCAACTAACAGGGAGCAGGCACGATTCATTCCATTTTTTTTTTCTTTGTACTGGGGATTGAACCCAGAGGCACTTTACAACTGAGCCACATCCCCAGTCCTTTTAATTTTTTGATTTTGAGACAGGCTCTTGCTGTCTCAAAACCCCTCCTGAGTCACTGGGGTTACTGGCGTGCATCACTGTACCTGGCTTTCTTTCCAGTCTTCACAGGACGTGTAGCTTGATGGGCATAAGATGATGAAATATGAGCAAAGTAATGGGCAGTCTTGGCTCTGACACTTTCTAGTTTGAATTGTTTTTTCCTTTTTTTTTTTTTTTTTAGTCAAATGAAAACTTCATAAATATTTAAGACAAAGTATTTGTGTCTTCAACCGTAGAAACGCTCTAAAATAAGTCACTCGTCTTTATGGGTCAGGCAAGGGAAGATCATTCATTTCACAAGAAAACCCTCGTGGGTCTCCTTCATGTGGCGTGTGCTCCAGGTGCACAGACTTGACTGAATTTGCCCACACCTTTCTAGAAATGCCTCTGCTTATTAGCTTATGTTCATTTGCAGAATTTTTGAATCACTACCTGCGTTATTTACGACAGTGACGGGGTAGTATGGTAACAGAGTATGAATTAGAAGAGGGACAAGTTGTTTATGTAGGGGGAAAAAAAAAAAAAGACAGGAGCAAGAAAGGGTACCTGGTGGAAAAGAAAGAACCCAGGAAGTTGCTCCAAGAAAAACTGTGCTCATGTTTGGACTATGCTGATAAATTAGAAAATAGGAAAGTTATTCTACAGCCAGTGCCGTGATTCCTTCAGACTATGAAAAGGGAGAGAACTAATGGTTACCTGTTGTTAACCATTTACCGTTATTATTAATGAAAGCTCCTAAGTGCCTACAGTGAGTGCAGGGGAGTTTGCTGAATTTGGCTAGATTCCAGGAGGTAAGTACTATGCTATTCCTTCTTTAGAGGAGAGAAGTTTGGAGAAGAAGGAATCTGTGCCCAAGTTGGATTCCTAAAACCATGGAGGCATCACAGGTTGCATAGACTTTCCCTAGAAGTATTAGTTTAGGTCAGTGTGGGCCCGGGAAGCTGCTCTGAGCCCTGTCCAGTAGGGATCACATTTGCGTGTTCCTTCACACGATGTCATAGGGCACAACAAAATTGTGAATATCTTCCAGCTTTTTCCTCCAGTATTTAGTGTTTCCTCTAGTTTTTCTCACTGCTCCCCTCCCACCCCTCCTGCCCAGCAAATAAAATCAGGAGCCAGGCATGTCTACAGTTCATACTTCAGTGAAAGGGTATGAGAACAAACACCCCAGAAGCAGGCAGAAGGATCACAAGTTCAAGGCCAGTCACAGTAACTTAGCAAGACCCTGTATCAAAATGAAAAATAAAAAGGGTTGGGGATTTGGCTCAGTAGCAGAGTGCCCTTGGGTTCAGATCCCCAGTACAAGCCAAGAAGCAAAAAACAGAAAGAGGGAAGGTTGCAGCCTAAAAGTGATAGAATTTCTTTGATTAAAATTTCTTAAACTCTTACAGTTGATTTCCATGAAACACAGATGGAACATTATACAGATCAAGAGTTATCTTCCTTCTTTTGGTTTTGAAAAGTATACATCCTCCAGAGAATTTAAACACACATGCATATGCACACACACTGATTTGGAAGGTTACCTGATAATAAGAAATCTCCAATCATAGCAAGTGGTTCCCCAGGCTAAGTGGTGGGGAGGGGAAGAGAGTGTGGGATGAAATGAGAAATGCATGGAGAGATATCTAAAAGTCAATGAAAAAAGAACCCCGGGGTGCAGCAACTTCCAGCTAGCTCTGTGGAATCTGAAGCACTTGGCCTGTGTCTCATACTCAAGAAGAAATGTGCAGAAGCAAGATGGTAAAGAGAGGTGGGTGCAAGGTAGTCTAGGAAGATGGTGCCTCAAGTGGCCTTAGGCAGTTCCCCAAGCTCTACTTGGTCAAGGAGAAGTAGAATGATTTCATGTGCCAATAAAGACATAAATGTAGCAAGGGCTTGCATGAGTGTCTTGTAGAAGGGCCTGAGATAACCTCTTTCCTCTCCGGGTCCAATATATGTTCTTAAGGCTCCAACAGGAATAGAAGTGAGCATTAATGGACTTGAAGGGCTCTTATAAATAAAGCAAGGACTATCTGAGGGCAACCTGCAGGGAACACACACAAGGACCAGGTAAAACAAAGGTGTGGGCTGAGGATGAGTAGTACCAGATGGCCTCTTCAACTCAAGATGTCTGGGCATTGTATAAGATCCTCCAAAGCCTAAAAGCAAACTGTGACAGGGAGGAATTCCTAAACTCAGTGGGATTCAGGGTCTACCTTAAGGATGAAGAAGGGAGCATTAAAACACAGATCCAGTTATATTTCTTTTATCTTTAAATTTATGAAATGAGATTCAAATTCACTTAATATTCTAGAACTAACAAAGTTATGAAATGAGATTCAAATTCACTCAAGTAATATTCTAGAACTAACAAAGTTTCCCAAAATCTCTTTAGAAGTAGCTGGAAAACTCCAGCTACTGAAGAAGCAGGTGTAGAATTAGGGCCCTAGTCACCTAGAATTGGCTAATTGAAGTTATCCAGTGAGTTGCTAGAGGTCTTATAACTTGTTGCGACCAGTTCTAGGGGAGGAAGTTCTGCCTAAGGAGTTGGAAGAGGCTGAGGATGCTCACTGCTCTTCAGTGGAACAAGACCCAGTGAAAGACCCAGGTCTGATGGCCAAAGACAAAAGGACAAACAAGAATCAAAGGAAGACAAGGAGAAACTGTATATATATAAATATATATATTTTTTATTATATATATAATTATATACATATATTAGTTATTAGGTACATGAATTTGTTTGCTCTCTATTGATCTCTATTTCAACATATAAGTTATGAATATATTCTATGGATGGAGAATTTTAAAGGGGAGAAAGCGATAATATTCTGGAACGTAAGAGTAAAATAGAGGAGAACGGATGCTTTTAAATGAATAGTAAGCTAAATAGTAGGTGTATTAAAAGAGGCCTAGGTGAAGGGTTGTACAAGACCAGAGAAGGAAGGAACTTCTTCCACCTGGGGACATCCAGAAAGGTGTCTAGCCTGAACTGGGTCTTAGTGCAAGAAGTATGTATAACAAAGAAAAGGGTTGGAACCAACTATAAGGTGTTGGGTATGTTTTTTAATTCAAATGTCTATGGGTAGGTAAGGCAAATAAGTGACATGAAGTAAGGAGGCACGTGGTAATGAAAGGCTCAATCTAAAAGAGGCACATACAGAACTTAAGTCCACAGTACAAACTCCAGACCTGAAGTGAAAATCCCAGCTTCTCCGCTCGCCAGGCTGACCCTGGACTCACTTCAGGCAGTGGTCTTCTATACCGGGTGTGGTGTTAACGCCAACCAACTCACACAGGGCTCAGTGTGCGACAGGCACTGACAGGCACTGCCATAGGTACTTAAGCTTACAGTCTTTACAATAATCTTTTTCAAAAAAATTTTTTTAGTAGTTGTAGATGGACACCATGCCTTTATTTTGTTTATTTTTACATGGTACTAAGGATGGAATCCAGTACCTCACGCATGCTAGGCAAGCGCTTTGCACCGAACTATAGCCTCCGTCCTATAATAATCTTTTGAAGTGCTTGATATAGCATTATTCCCATTTTACTGATGGGAAATTGAGGCATGGAAAGGTTTAGTAATTTGCCCAGTGGTTGAGACTACAATTTTCCCCACATTTGTTATTAGTGCCAAATGACCATGTTCTGAAATTGTTAGAGGTTAAAAAGAGGTAGACGATTACCTCCCCCCACCTCAGCAGGGGTTGAACCCGGGGTGCTTAACCACTGAGCCACATCTCCAGCCCTTTTTATTTTTATTTTTGATTTTGAGACAAGGTCTCACTAAGTTACCTAAGGCCTTGCTAAGTTGCTGAGGCTCACTTTGAACTCACAATCCTCCTACCTCAGCCTCCCAAGTTGCTGGAATTATAGGCATGCATCACCGCACCCAGCAAATTATCTCTTAAAAGCTTATTTGTATGCTTGTATCCGAGGCGGACGGGAAAGGAGGTGAGGAATCAGTAGTCCGATACTCCAGTCACATAAATAACTTAGCATGTGGTTAAGTTTCAAAAGGGACCAACTGCATTAAATACAACATGAATTCTAACTCATGACCTGCTATATTTCTCATATTCAGTGATTTGGATTCTTTATCAGTTGTTCTTCCACTTTTCCAGCATGGTCATTTCATTCTGCCAAACTTCTTTTAAATTCTCCTCTTCATATTCTACTATAAATTGTGCCAAGTTATAGAAGAAGTCTATAATCCTATGAAACATTTGCTTTTCTGCATTAAAATCTGTGAATGTGGACACACACACACATATATATATAGTATACATTATTATTATTATTGATATTATTATTTTTGGTACTGAGAATTGAACTCAGGGGTATTTCCTTTTTATTTTTATTTTGAGATTGGGTCTCAAAAGTTGCTGAGATTGGCATCAAATTTACAATCCTCCTGCCTCAGTCTCCCAAATTACTGGGATTACAGGCATGTACCATTACACTTGGCTATGGTTATATTTTTTTAAACACTGTAAAGTTTAAGTGTACTTTTAAATGCATATTTAATTATATTTGTTTATTAATAAACATTATTTATTAATATTTTTGTTATTAATATTATTATTAAATATATATTTTCAGATAGGATAGGAAAGGGGAAAAAGGATGCAGTCAAGGGAGAACGTGAGAGATGGGTCCTCTCAGAGAGGAGAGTGACAGGGCACCTCTCCTGACCAGTTTTATTGGGGATAACAGGGAAGTTTCCAAAGAGCTCTGCCCAGTTCCACCTCTTGACTTTTGACTATCAGCAGGACTGCATCAGATTTTCAAGTCCCCATTGTGCATGATCTTATCCCTTGAAGGGGAAATTTTACTATTCCGATGACACACTAAAGATCCAAAGCAACTCTGGGTCACTGTGGCCCACACTGGCAGGTTCTAACTGGAACCTGTTCTTATAGATTTTATGGTTGGGGCTTTGCTTCTTTTTTTCCTGTCTCCCTGAGTCCTGGAATCTGTTCTGTGTAAAGGTCACAGAAGTCCCACCTCCACCCACGTCAGGGTAACTGGTCTTTTTCTTATCAGCAGAGAGGGACCTGTTGGGCCTGCATTTCCCCTTCAGATTACAGGCTGTTTGCTGAACAATGCAGCATGTCTTATTGACTTCAGCCAGTTAAGCCCAGAGTAGCCTCAGACAAATTGCATGTGGAGTTCAGCACTGTAGGCCCAGTCTGTACAATTATTCCTTCAACCTCCTTTTTCTAATTTTCTCTGTTTGTTATCTATCATTTACCCTGTCAAGGACTTGGGTCCCTAAATTCTTTTAGGGTATTTGGGTAATGATTCAGTCCAGTTGCTTCCTGCTGAGAGAGAGTTGTTTAAGGAAAGGGGACCCAAAGTCCTTGCTCTCTCACTTAAGAGTATTTAGCATTGGGAAGATCCAGAGGTCATAGTGGTAGAGGCAGGCAACTGAACAAGGTGTAGATAGGGCAGGGATCATGTTTTAACTTGATTAGAGTTCCCACATATCTGAGCCTTGAGTGAGGTCCTATAACATTCTGCTGGTCTGAAGATAAAAATGAGAAGGTAAGAGGAAGAGAAAGTGGTCTATTTACACTAATGGATACTGGCATTCAGAGACGTGCAATCACTGATCTTTGGGTTCCACTAGAGTGTTGCCCTAGTCAGGAACTTTCAATGACCAGTGGGCAAGACTTGTCTACAAAAAAAAATTGAAAAGGAAATCCCAGCCTCTTGCCCCTGAGGACCTTGGGGTGCCCAGGGCTCAATCAAGAGACATTACAGTTTCACTCAAGTGTTGCCTTCAGAAACTGTCAGCTGCCTCAAGATATTCCCCCAGTCACCATGAGCCTGAGATGTAAAAAGTTTAGAAAAGGCAGAATCAAGAAAGTAACCAATAAAATCACCAGAGTAACCAGAGTTAATTAGGCAGAGGCATGGCAGTCCATAGAGACCAAGTGACCACGCTGACCTCCACTCTTTGTAATCACACTGGAAGGATTTTAGAAGAATTGCTCAGGCAGCAGGCATGAGTTTATTGAAGGGATAGAAAGGAAACACTCTCAAGGGAGACAGGGAATGGGTGGACCCTTTCAGAGAAGAGAGGGTCCTAAATGCACATTTATTTTTTGTTACTGACACTCAGCTCACATGACTTGCACTTGAGACCACTGCAGAGATCACCCAGGATTCACTAATGTAGAAAGAACTTTTGTTCTACACAGAATTGCTGTGGCTCGGATGTGGTTGGTCCCCCAAGGTTCTTACATCAGAAGCTTGGAGTGGCAATGTGAGAAATGGTGGAGGCTTTAAGTGGTGGAGCCCAGAGGGAGGTCCTTAGGGGGTGTGCCCTTGGAAGTAGTTCTCATGGGACCCGGAGTTAGTTCTTGGGAGAGAATGAGTTGTTAAAGAACCTGAACCCTGAATCACTCCCTGGCTTCCGGTATGGCTACATGATTTCTTCCTTTCACTTGCACTCTGGCTATTGTGATGCCATTCACCTTGAGGCCTTCAGCACAACTAAGCTATCACTAGAACATGCCCTTGAACTTCTAGAACAACAAGGCAAACAAACTTCTTTCCATTATAAAGTAGCCTGCCTTAAGTACTTTGTTACAGTAACAGAAAACAGAATTGTACAAAATATAACTGTAATTTGGCAAATATTAAGTAGATACCTACTAATGCTATATTTACAAGAATACAAATAAGGGTATAAATGGACCAAGAATTTCAGTAGGTAAGAATGTGTTTTGTCTGATTTTTTTCTCCTTTTCCTCAAATTCCAACTTTCACATTTCTTTGAACTTCATCTGAGACTTTAAATTTTAAGGGAAATCCATGATTTTAAAGTGACTGAATGAGATGGCATACACCAGTGACTTAGGAGGCTGAGGCAGGAGGATCAAAAGTTTGAGGCCAGACTCAGTAACTTAGCAAGACCCTACCTCAAAATAAAAAAAATTAAAAAAAAATAAAAAAGGACTGGGGAATGTATCTCAGTGGTAAAGCACCCCAGGTTCATCCCCAGCACCAAAAAAAAAAAAAAAAAAAAAAAAAAAAAAAAAAAAAAAAAAATTGATTCAGATTAATAATTTTAGAAGTTGCAGATCAGAGGAAACATGTCTGTAGGCCAAATATGGAAGAAAAGGGTCTCTAGTTACAACTTCTATTATAGGGGATGATCAGTCTGACTAAATAACAGCTGACAAGAGAGTGGCAGATTAAATGCCACTTGCAAGTGAAGGTCTTGAAGATCACTGGTGAAACGAAAGTGATCTTTGAATACTTCCTTTTTCTTTTCCTTTTTAATTTTTTTATTGTTTGTTCTATTTAGTTATATGACAGCAGAATGCATTTTGATTCATTGTACACAAATGGGGTACAACTTTTAATTTCTCTGGTTGTATACGATGTAAAGTCACACCATCCGTGTAATCATCCACGTACATAGGGTAATGATGTTTATTTCATTCCACCGTCTTTCCTCCCCCCTGCTCCCACCCCTCCTTTATTTCCCTCCCTTCTTCCCTTACCCCTCTCCCCTTTATGGATCAACATCCACTGATCAGAGAAAATATTCGGACTTTGGTTTTTTTGGGATTGGCTTATTTCAGTTAGCATGATATTCTCCAATTCCATCCATTTATCTGCAAATGCCATAATTTTATTCTTATTTATGGATGAGTAATTTATTTTTCTTTTTAAATGAGTTTATGTTTCAGGATGAATTGCATAGTCAAGGTGTATGTCATAGACGAGGGACAGAAGAGATTGGAAGCAAAGGCAGCAGCTATGAGAATCTGGTGGTATCGTAATACTCCCATGCCTTAGGCATGTAATAAACTGTGTGTGTTCTTTCTCCTGGTGAAAGAATGTGGCATCTGTCCACTGGAGAGCAAATGAAGGTCTGCCCTGAGGAAGTACAAGGGAGGGAACATACGCAAGGGGGATCACCCAGGCGCAGTTCACGGGCCTTGGCAACCATCATGGGCAGAGGGCCTGTGATCGGGCAGGCTGGCTGGTGAGGCACACATAGAAAGGACTCAAAGGTACTGAAGGATCTTTACTGCGGAATGAGAAAGAGAACACAGGCAGAAGACCAGTAGGGAAGGGGAGATAGATTCCACTTCAGAATCAGTCTGTTGAAAGCTAATGGGCATCTAGGCAGGTAAGTTCCAAACCTCAGTTAGCAAATGCAGGGGTCAGAGATTGCAAGAGATCAGAAGTGAAACAGTGCTCAGAGTTAACCATTACACTCAAAGAACAGTCAGGCTCCACAGAGGTGGCAAGGAGACCTAAGGGGGTTAAGGATCTAGACCATGAAGGAAAATATTCTTTGACAGTCTGGAAAGAGCCATCTAGAGGGAGAAATCTAGAGAGGTTGGAGGGGTAAAAGGAGAATAAAAAGAATAGAGAAGCCAAATTTGAAAGAATTTCAAGAAAAACTGGACTATGCATCCATTCAGGAAAGCTAAGGGTTGAAAAACAGTCATTCACCCAAGAAGGAAGTCCCCACAAGTAGTCAAAGGGAGTTTTAGGCATACTATGGACATAATCTAGTTATTTCAATATCCTCATTATCATCACCTGCACTGTGTGCAAGATACCCAGCTCCATTCCAATTTACTGAGAATTCCCACATTTTATGCTCAGGCCAAATAGTAAAAGTATATGACATTTGGGAATAGGAATTACAGCACTGGGCCCATCTTTCTCTATCAAAGGGCAACCTAACTTTCAAGGTATGCATTTTGGCAAAAACAGAACACTGGTTAAGAGCACAGACTAGGAGGCCAGCCTAGCTGGATTTGAAACTCATTTCCACTGTTTACTAGCTGAGTGTCTTAATTAATATTCCAGTGCCTTCATTTCATCATCTATAAAATGGGAATACATAGTACCTAGCTCAAAGAGTTGTTCCAAAGATAAAGTAAGTTAACAGATGGAAAGCACTTAGTACCTAGCACATGCTAAGTCCTATGTTCATTACTATGATCATCAACTAGTATTTAATACTATAAAATAAGAATTGCTTCAAATTTTTTTTTTACATTGTTACTATTTTGGGGTTTTGTTTCTTTTGGTATTGGGGTTGAACCCGGGGTGCTGTATTACTGAGCTACATTCCACCTTTTTTAATTTTTTGAGACAAGGTCTCACTAAATAGCTCAGGCTGGCCTCAAACTTGTGATCTTTCTGCTTCAGCCTTCCTGGATGCTAAGATTACAAGTATGTTCTACCACATCCAGCTTTCTGTTATTTCGACTTATATCCCACAGAATAATATCAAAATAGTTATGCCTAATTAATTAAGATTACCTATAGCATTAAGGGATTTTCTAAAAAAATTATTAAAATTTACATATTAGCTGCAGTGGTGGCACACACCTGTAATCCCACTGATTCCAGAGCCTGAGGCAGGAGGATCACAAGTTCAAGGTCAGCTTCAGCAATTTAGTGAGACCCTCTCTCAAAAGAAAAAAATAAAAAATAAAAAGGGCTGGGAATGTAGCTTAGTGGTAAAGAAAGCCCCCCTGAGTTCAATACCCAGTACCAACAAAATGAAATGAAATAAAATTTACAAATTAAATATTTAGAACAACTTGACTCTGGCCATCAAGATCCTGTCTCCAAATAAAATATTTAAAGGACTAGGGCTGGGGTTCAGTGGTAAAGTGCCCCTGGGTTCAATTTCTGGTAAAAAAAAAAAAAAAAAAAAAAAAAAAATCCCAGAATGTCTTTTGGTGAATCTGAAATGTTAGAAAACTCTTAAGTAGCTAGATGCAGTGGCGCACACCTATAATCCCAGCAACTTGGGGGCTGAGGCATGAGGATTTGCAAATTCAAGGCCAGCTTCTGTAACTTAGTGAGATCCTGTCTTGAAATAAAAAGTAAATAAATAAAAAGGCTGGGGATGTAGCTCAGTGGTCGAGAACTCCTGAGTTTAATCCCTAGCACCACCAAAAAGAAAAAAAATAAATAAATGATTTGTTTCCTCCTTAGTAAGCATAGAACACATAGAACTTGCTGAAGGAGAAAGAGCATTACACATATCAAAGATTAGCATCAAAACCTTAAAGAAATTATAGGTGAGGTGGAAAGGAAAAATTAGGTTTACAGACTAATTTCAGAGACAAGGTGTGAGGTAAGGTGTAAAGGTTGATTGACCAAGAAGCTACTAGAATGACCATCCTCCAGAAAGAAAGGAAGATTGGGTGTCCTGCCCAGAGAGGAAGGCATAATGGCCCTACAAATGTGGAAGACACTGGAGTTGTAACAGACAGGTTGACTCCCATCCAAGTTCAACATTGGAGGTAGAGCCTGAGTTAAGGTCACCTTTCTTCAAATGTTAAACAATTTAAGAGAGTTGGGGTCTCCAGTGCTGAGTAAATCAATGAGACACTGGATGGATTCCTCACCATTGGATGGGAGCTACCTTGGAAGCTGGAAAAACAGCAAGGTATCAGAATCTGATCCGAGTTGTGCCTCTTGCCAACTCTGTGGTTTATGCAAAGTTATTACAACACTCTGGGCCTCTGTTTTGCTAAAAATAAGTTCTGCCTCCTTTTCCTAAGTTATTGTTAGAATTTAATTAAAAAGTCTGACATATAGCAGGAACTGGCATATCTATTTTGTTCATTTAATCTGCTGTTTCTCAAAGCTACCAGCATATTAGAATCACCTGGGAGATTTTAAAAATTACCAATGCCTGAGTCCCACCCCACATCTATTAAACAAAAATCTCTAGGAGTGTGACCTAAGGCATGGGATTTGTTTAGGTCCCAAGGCAAATTTGTTGCATAGCAAGATTAAGAATCACTAAGGAAATTAAGTTGACTAATTCATCCAAACAACATTTATATCTACCTATCTGATCACAACTGTGCTAAGCATTTGGGGTACAAGAATAACAATGACTAGAGGCTGTTTCCAAGGAACACACAAATGTAAGAATATCCCAGACGTAGTAGATGACTATGGTCCAAGGTAGAAACATGAAAAATTGAGATTCGTATCTTAAAAGTACAGAGGAAAAAAAATGAAGTCTGGACAAAAAAAGAGAGGCTGTCAAAGATGCTGTCAGGACATAGTGTCAGGTGAAATGAACTGAGTTTCAATGACTGTTCAGTAGGTTACAGAAGGAGGAGAAAAGGGTAGGGAAGGCACAGAGATAACTCTGGTGGTGGGGAAAAAAAAATCACCGGTAACTTGGGTCCTTTGCCCACTACCCTCTCCCAGCAAGGAGGGAGAGAGAACATGAAGACAACAAAGCCTCCGCTCCATTTCTCAACCATAATGCAAGGATAAAAACACAATTCCACTTGCAGAGGCTTGGGTCTCTACTCCAACCCAACTCAGGTTAAAGGAGCGGGCTATCTGAGCAACACTCCTTTTAAGTATGTCTGTCTCTCTGTATGGAGATAGGGGAAAGGTCTTACTGTTGCCTTGGTGGACCTACAACTGAAGAGCCTAATACCTCAGACAGCCTCCAGAGTAGCTGAGAATATAGGCATGCACCAGTATGTCCAGCCCAACACCCCGTTTCTTTACTTGGGGCGGGGTGGGGGGGCTGGAATTGAACCCAGGGTGGTTTACCAATGAGCTATATCCCCAGGCCTTTTTATTTTGGGACAGTTTCTATCTAAGTTGCATAGGGCCTCACTAAATTGCTAAAACTGGCCTTGATCTTGGGATTCTTCTTGCCTCAGCCTCCAGAGTCACAGGGATTACAAGTGTGTGTCGCTTCACCTGGTTACAGCACCCTTTCCAGGAGAATTTAGGTCTCAAGGTACACTGCAACAGGAAGAGAAAGTCAATTTTCTCAGGGAAAGCAGGAATTGTAAAGTTGGGCTGGGCATGGTGGCATATGCCTATAATCCCAGTGACTCCAGAGGCTATAGCAGGAGGATCGCAAATGCAAGCCCAGCCTCAGCAATTTAGCAAAACTCTGTCTCAAATTAAAAGAAAAGTAAGAAGGGACGGGGACATGGTCCAGTGGTAGAGCCCTACCCCCATTCTCCAGGTTCAATCTCCAGTACTGAAAAAAAAAAAAAAAGAATTGTAAAATCTGGATAAAATTAAAAAATGAAACCTTAGAGAACACCCTCATTTAAAGGGCAGGAGACAAAGGCAGAGAGAGAGAGAGAGAATATGAATTGTGTTAGATTGCAAATGGTTGGCTTCAGAGAGGGTGGTCTTTGAAGTCATACTCTTCTTAGAAATAAAGGCAAAACTGACCTCAACAGAGTTAAGTTCTATTTAGAGATAAAGGTCACCTTTCTTCCCGTCCCCTAAGAACTTACTTGTTATGAACTTTCCCAGGACCAACCTTTCATTTGCTTTCTGGATCCCGACTCTACCTTCTTTCTCTAGGGTCTCAATTCATTCTTTTCTGTTCTATAATGCTTTCTCTCGCTCTCCACCAGCTCTTTCCCTAGAATGCTTAAGTCTTTCCCTACTTAAAAAATAAAAGTGTTCTTTACTCTCTCCCTCAGTTTATTGTCCTTGTGCCTTTCTTATCTCTGCAAGCAGTGAAAGTTGTCTACAGTCACCATCCCTATTACTTCAACTCCCACTCATTTTGTAACCCATTACAATCTGACTTCCAGCCCATATCTCTGATGAAACCATCCTTATTAGGCTCACCCATTGACCTACTTGGCCTCTCAGCAAACATCTGACAATCTGCTCTTTCTTGAAACTCACTTCCTCTTTAACTTCTCTGGTTTCTTGTTTCTCTTTTTACAATGACAATTCAACCCCTCTTTTTTTCTCTCTCTCTCCTACCTTTCATATGTGTCTTTTATTGATGGGCTCTTTGTCTCCTGCCTACCAGCCCCTTAAGTGACAGTGTTCAAAATTCTGCTGTTTTGGTTTTTTTTATTCAAATTTATAATTCCCCACTTTCCTTGAGCAAGCCATGGTACCACCCATGCACAAGGGAAGTGCTCACTAACAGTTTATTAAATCAAATGGCAATGATCTCTATTCATATACTGATGGCTTCAACATCTCAAGGATCTGCCTTTTTCAATCTCTAGGCCTATATTTCCAAACGTCTCTAGTATCTAGCCTCTAAGCTCCTCAAAATTAATATGAATATGGCTAGGGATATAGCTCTGTGGTAGAGTACTGTCTAGCATGTGTGAGACCCTGGCTGCTATCCCAGCACTGCCAAAAAGTAACAGTAATAATACTTAACATGTTCTATTCTCCCTTCCTCAGTAAAGAAACTCACTGCATTAAACTTTCAATTAAATATCTGACCAAATAATCAGGTTCTAAGGTAGAAACCTTGATAGCTCCCTCAGCTGCTTCTTTATCTCACTGATTTCTGATCAATAATTGATTTATCTCAATTCCACCTGCCAACATTTTCTAGATCTAGTTCAACCTCCAGCTCCCACCCCCAATCCCCATGCTGCCTCGGATAAGGGGCTCATTATTTCCTGTATCCACCTACTAACTGGAATTGTAGACATGACTGTCTTTGCCTATAACCTGCTGCTCAAAGTTCCTACCCTAAAAGTCTGATATATAACATGACTGCTTAAAAATTTGATTTCCGTTTACTGCAGGGGGAAAAAATAGTCTGTTCTTGGCATTCAGTCTGGTCCCACTCTACGTTCCAAGCTCATTTCTCACCACCCCACCCTTTGTACTCAAGCAGAACTTGAATAACTTTATTTATTTAGTTAGTTTTACCAACTATTTTTTTGGCAGTGCCCTTCACAGCACTTACTGTGTTCCAAAAGCCAATTGATAAATTTACAGAAATTTTGTGAGTCTGTTGACATTGAAATTGGTCATGGTGAATGCAGATGTAGGGGTGCACACTTGTAATCCCATTGTCTCAGGAGGCTAAAGCTGTAAGATTGCAAGTTTAAGGCCAGTCTGGGCAATTTAGCAAGCCTCTATCCCAAAATAAAAATTTAAACAAACAAAGACTAGGGATATAGCTTGGTAGTAGAATGCCCTTAGGTTTAATCCCCAGTACAACCAAAAAGAAAGAAAGAATTGGGCATGGTGACACACACTTGTAATCCCAGTGATTTGGGAGGCTGAGGCAGAAGGACCACAAGTTCTAGATCAGCCTCAGCAACTTAATGAGACCCTGTCTCAAAATTAAAAAAAAAAAAAAAAAAAAAAAAATCTAGGGATATAGCTCAGTGTTAAAGCACCCCCGGTTCAATGCCAAAAAAAAAAAAAAAAAAAAATCGGTTATGGTGAGGTTCTTTAGATTGTGGAAATCAGTCCCCACAATAAGTCAGGGTATAGACTTGATCGGCCTCCTGGCCTTTAGTAGAGCTCCATCTGTTTTGGGACCCTTCCTAGATCCACCTTTCCTCTCCTATTCTTTTTTTTCTTTTTTCTTTTTTTACTCAGCATTATTTTTGTAGAATGAACTTTTTTTCTCATATTGAGAACATGCAACATGCATGTTCTGTATGGGGCACAGCTGCACTCTCTCTACTGGAAAAGCAGTGAACAGAATTATTAGGCCAACCTGTGAGGCACAAATACTATAATTACATAATAGGGTATTCTCATGAGATAATGCTACTATAGGATCATTCAATTTGTTATTTATTTATTTATTTATTTCTACTGGGAATTGAACACCCAGGTACTTTACCACTGAGCTACATCTCCACTCCTTTTTATTTTTTATTTTAAGACAGGGTCTCGGGTTGGGAATGTGGCTCAGTTGGTAGAGTGCCTGCCTCGCAAGCACAAGTCCCTGGGTTCAATTCCCAGCACCGCAAAAAAAAAAAAAAAGAGACAGGGTCTTGCTAAGTTGCCCATGCTGGCCTTGAGCTTGCAATCCTCCTGCCTAAGTCTCCCAAGTTACTGGAATTACAAGCATGTGCCACCACACAAGGCATTCAACGGGTTTTAAATTGTTTACTCATAGATCCAAGAACTTCACTGCAAGCTACAAAGCAAATCTGAGAAGAACTTTACCACCACTCCATAATAAACCTAGATGAGAGAAAGGAAAGGGCTCAGAGAGGAATCCAGTGCCCAGACCTTATCAATCTGAAAGGTTCTGTCTGTTCTCTCCCTCCCAGCAAACCTGTAGGGCTGCAATTTGATCTCAAAGAAAACAAAAAGGATAAGCTTGTCTCTTTTCAGTTCCTTAACTGTTTTGTTTTTGACTATCACACAGAACATTAGTCATTTCCACAGGTCCAAAGTATTGGTTTAATTCCAAAAGTCTCCTAAAGAACATGTGAACGTGAAAGCATTCTAGAGGATCTGTGGAGGGTTTGGAAAGTGCATGTGCTGACATTTGCTCTCTGCCAGTCGCAGCTCTCACTGTGGAGGAAGCTCAGGCCAAGCGTGGCCACGTGAATCACCCAAGGCCACACAGGCATCAATGGTGAGCTGGATTCACCCCAAGCGTTCTGGCTCCAGAACCTGCAAAAACACCACCCTCTACTGCTATGCAGAAACCTACTCTCAAAACCCAACAGATATATTGACAGATTTACATCATAAAACTAGATGATTTTACATCTGGAAGGAACATTAAGTTCCTCATATCAACACAAAAGGAAACTGAAGTCCAGAGAGGAGACATGACGCACCCAGGCTGAGCACACAAGGCCAAGCAGCTCCAGCCCTGACCCACCTAGACCAAGGAACCACGCCCATCACCCCCTCTGCTCTGGGCTCCTCCTACCCAGGACATTCTCTCTCAGCCTCTTCTGTTAACACCTCTCTTGGCTCTAATCATGCCTCACTCTCCTTTACCTACCTTATGTAGGCACATAAAAATAAGACTTTAAAAAAATTAAATTTAGGCTGGGGGTGTAATTTAGAGGTAGAGCACATGCTTAGCCTACAACAAGGCCCTGGCTTCAATCTCCAGCACCACTGAAAAAAAAAACTACTGAGAGTTTTTTCACTTTCGTCTCTGTTGCCTGTCATAGTGGCAAGTAGATTGTGAGTTCCTACCGACAAGGTCTGAGTCTTGGGGATCAATTTTTTCCCCTGGGGCTGGAAGTGTAACTCAGTAGTACAACACAGGCTTAGCATGTGGGAGACCCGTTAGCAACAAAAAGAAAAAAAAAAAAGGAATAAAAAATTTTTTCCCAGTGCTTCATGATCATAAACAAACGTCCTTAGTGAGGCTACCCAAACTGCTAAAAGCCTCCCTTGACTGCCAGGACAAGTAGCATTTGTTTTCATTTAAGTGTTCCAAATAGCAGCTGACTAAAGGCAGCACAGAAGAATTCAACTTCCAAACAAAGCCTCCCCAACTCCCTTCTGGGACAGGGCAATTCAGAGCTTGCCCACTCACGCCCTCTGCCTGACTTCACCAGCGAGTCACAGAGAGTACTCCAAAAGTTGGGTTCACCTTCAGGTCTATGCGAAGTGTAGGAAGCAGCAAATTTGACAAGACCTTTGAAAAGGAGTTACTTAAGTGGCATACGCAAACTCCAAACATAGGAGGCAAACGAGTTTTATTTATTTACTTGTTTATTGGTACTGGGATTGAACCCAGGGGTGCTCTACCACAGTGCTATATCCTCAGTCATTTCTAATTTTGAGGTTGACCTTGAACTCACTGAGGCTGATCTCGAACTTGCAATCCTCCTGCCTCAGCCTCCCAAGTCACTGGGATTATAGGCATATGTCATGGTGCCCAGCTGGCAAATGGTTTTTATAGACATCTTCAGATTCAGATGAAGAGCTAGATTCAGATGATTATAATAAACTAAATATCCTTTGTGCATATTCGCATAATTGTGATAACTTAATACGTACTAAATAAAATATATAATAAATTATGTTCCCTTTTATTCAGTTCATGACCATTTGAACTTTCACTGGTTTGAATCTCACAAGGACTTGTGAGAGATTTTATGCTCATTTTATGCTCACTTGAAGCTTAGGGAAGTTAATTGCCTTGCCACGAATTATACAGTGACAAAGTACATACTGGAACTCAAAAGTTCAACCGATTCTGACTCATCACTCTGAATACTATTACTCAGCTCAGAGACAACCACTAACCAAATCATTACTTGAAGCTGAAGCCTCTCCTATCACACAAATTTTGCAGCACTTGAGAGTAAAAGGTTGGAAACCAGACTGGAGAAGTGAAGTAGGTCATGAAATGTACCCCAAACTCTATCCTACTGGCAGCATATTCTCTCTGCCAGCAGATCTGCTCAGCTGGTTAGCAGGACCAGTCTGCCTACAAAAAGAGCGCCTGAGAAAATTAGCATCAATATAAAAGCTGGGAGCCTTTGCAGCAATTAGAATTTCCACAGCCAGCAGTTTCAAGTTAATGCAGCTCAGTAACTGGCCCAAAGGCTTAGGAGACAGGCTGGTCTGCCAACTTCAGCTTCAAGAAGGCAGAGTCTGGAAGATTCTTCAACAATGGAGAAGATGCACAGCAGGAGAAACTTCTCAATTTAACAGACACAGGAAACAAACAATTCACTCTTCACAAACATTCAGCCTAGACCCACAGTTACAACAATCTAACTTGTTTAATATCTAACATAGTAAGTCTAAATCAAAATAGGTGTACAACAGATGGAAAAACTATATTGTCCTCCTTAGGTGAATTTATGGGAATGTATGGAAGTGGGTCCATATTTATTTTTTATCCAGTCTTTCAGCAAACAGTTGAATGTTTATTGTCTACAGACACCAAAATTCATACTGAGACAAGGGGAAAATACAAGCAGGGCACCTATCCTTAAGAAGTCGACAGTGGCAGGACATGGTGGCCCATTCCTGTAATCCCAGCAACTTGGGAGGCTGAAGCAGGATGATTGTAAGTTGGAGGCCAGTCTCAGGAATTCAGCAAGACTGTCTCAAAACAAAAAAATTGAAAAGACCTGGGTGTGTGTCTCAATGGTAAAGTGCCTCTGGGTTCAATCCCCAGTACTAAGGGACACACACACACACACACACACACACACACACACACACACACAGAAGAAAAAAGAAAAAAAGAGAAAACAAACTCATTTGCTTCTTATCATTATGCTATCGAGTTGTCTTGTCCAGGAATACTCAAAGGATGGTTTGCGGATGAATATACACTCTAGAGCAACTCTACCTACTGAACTGGACTCTGGAGGTGGGGCTCACAAATGTCACAGGTGATCCTTTTGCATGGCAGAGTTGAGAAATTGGCCTAGACCATTCAAAGTGTGAAAGAGTCATTACATGGCTTTTGTTCTTATTTTCTTTGCAAAGGTGATGGATGAATGCCTTGGGCTCCTGCCTTAGCTTTCCCAATTGCTGGGATTACAGGCCTGAGTCACCATGCCAAGCTTGGGGTAATGCTCTTAAGAGCAAGGCTTGTAATGACAAGCCATGTGGCCAGTCTGACTGACCACTGCAGGCCTCCCTCAGACCTGAATGTTCCCTCCCCTAAACTTCTTATCTTAAAGATACCTGCTCTGTGAAGGCCCCCAACTACCCCTCCCACACAGAATTGATCTCTTCATGCTCTATGTCAAGATGTCTTAAGAGAATATTCTTCTACCCTTCTCCTACCTTCTTTGGGGATTGAGCCCACGGGTACTTTACCACTTAGCTACATCTCCAGTCTTTTTTATTTTTTTAAATTTTGGGACAGGGTCTCACTGAGGTTGCCTAGGCCTACCTTGAACTTTTGATCCTCCTGCCTCCCAAATTGCTGAAATTCTAGGCCTGCACCACTGCACCCAGCTTCCTCTTCCACCTTTCAGTGAGGTTGGTTTGTGTAATACTCCCTTGTGAATTCTGAGATTACAAACCCAGTTGGAGTCACCTGGATTTGGAAGAGATAGGCTCATGATAGTGCACCGAGGAGTGGGTGGAGAGGGGCATGAGATCTGCCCTACATCTGAAGAGGGTAAAGAAGCCTTTACTTCCTGGTCCCAGGACATTTTGGTAGCACCTTTCCTGTAGGAAAAGCAGACCCACAAAGTATTTGGGGTCCAGCTGGGGTGCCCAGCTTCTGTAGGCCCCACCCTACACTCCACTTCTCTAACTGTCAGGTTCAGGAATCAAGGGACATGTGGGGCCCAGCTAGCTGACCAGCAGAAGCAGGTGCACTGAATGGAGTGCTGATTTAAAATTTTTTTTTAGTGGTACTGAGGATTGAATTGAGCACCTCACATATGCTAAGTGAATGTTCTACCACTGAGCTACATCCCCAGCCCTTTTGATTTAGAGACAGTGACTCAAGAGTTGCCCAGGTTGGCCTCAAACTTGGACCTTTATGACTCAGCCTTGGAGTGTGGACTCCTGACAGCACTGCTGGTCAGATGGCAGAGGTAACCCCAGATCCCATAGACCTCAAAATGACTTTATTGAGAGCCTGCCAAGATCTGTGAAGTGCCAAATCCTTGCCCTCAAAAAATTGCAGAAGTGATGCTCTAAGATAGAAGTCAAATTTGATAAGGCTCTGGGAAAAAAAATGTAGAATGACCCTATAAGTCCTTAGCCCTTACTTGCCAAGATACATGAACTCATGGGCAAAATGGAATGATATACCTGGACCTCCCTGCGGAGGAAGAAGAGGTGGTAGAGGAGGAGGAGGAGAAGGAAGAAGTGGGAGAATCAAATGATGAACATCCCCACTAAGGTGGGGATGACACAGAAATAGAGAAGAAAGGGGAAAATGCTAAAAACATATTTTTAAATACTATGTACTTTGAAAAGACTAAGGGCTGGGGATGTGGCTCAGTGGTAGAGCTCTTGCTTGGCATGTGTGAGGCCCTAGGTTGAATCCCCAGCAGAGCAAAAATTAAAATAAAAAGATTTAGGTTTTCTGTTAATAAAATGTGAACCTATCTGACATTGCTATAATATATTAAAATGAGGCAATCAAATTCTGGATAGTACCTCAACTTCCAATTTGAGAACCTGGTAAATGTATCCAAAGGTGCTGAAGACAAGAAGGTGGACTTTACATTATCTTTCTGTGATTGCTTCTGTGAAGACAGAAAATTGAGGATTTACACCTGAAATTACCCAGTGGAGCAAAGGCAGAACCCAAGGAAAATACCATTCTGCGTGACCCAGAGGTCAGCTTGATACTTCAGAAGAGAGTGAGGGAACAGAGATGTTTGCAACGAAGATCAACAGCCTCTAATCAATAAGGTCAGGAAAACTTCCAGTTCATGTTCCGAAGAATGTTCTGAATACTTGAGTTCAGGGAAGCAACATGCTTTAGTGAACATGCTGTATAATATCTTCAATGCCCCTACCCATGACTTCCAATCTCATGGTTAGGTAGTTTATGTTAGGGTTATTTATAAGGAAGAAAAAAAACCCCAAATGTTTAAGTATTAAATCACTTTACCTAGCATTTTAAAGGTATTCACATTCTAGAAAACAAATAGAAAGCAGCAAATTCTCTAAAACATGTGTGTCTGGTATTACAGGGTTTGATCCTAATGAAGACTTTGGGTTTAGGGTTGTTTTGTTTGTTTACTGCGTGGCTTTCAGAGTATGTGAAAATTATCAGAACTTTCCATTGAAAATATGTTTGGTTATAATTCTAGCTACTTGAGAGACTGAGGAAGGAAGATCACAAGTTCAAGGCTAGCCTAGATAACTCAGGGAGATACTGTCTCAAAATAAAAAATTTAAAGGGCCAGGGGTGTAGCTCAGTGGTAGAGTACCCCTGGGATCAATTCTCAGTACTTCAAAAGAAAGAAATAATGTGTTAGGGAAAAATGTGTACCTGAAGACCCAATCCAAGATGTGTTTGCTTTACCTATGCAGTCATTGTTTTGCTGTGTAAATGTGACAAATTAAATATAAAATGGTGCATAATCAAATTTTGCTGCTTGAAAAATTGGAAAGATTGCCATATAGCAGTTAAGGATATTCAGGACAAACACATCTAATTGATGTGTGTGGGTTTTGAATTGTGCATGACTTGGTCATCTAAAAGAAACACAAGCATAGGATTGTTTAACACAGTGCTGCTAACACTAGTATCAAATATTTTTCTCTTTACATACCGAATACTAAGAAATAAGGTGACTAAGTATATTTTCTTTTCAAAGAAAAGCTTTGCTGGAAGTTATCACTTTATCATTCTCTTATAACTTAAAATGAAATAGAATCATTAAATATAAATGAATGAGAAAATGAATGCTTACATAAGCAACAGTTCTTTGAAGCTGGGTACCTATCCACACAGGGAAATAATGACATATTTGTTCACTGCTTCACCTTTAACCCTTACCAGAGTACCCGGTATATAGTATGTGTTCAACCAAAACTGTGGAATGAGTTAATGTCCACATCACATTAGAAGCATAGACTGAATACTTTAAAGAGAAATACACTGATGCTCCCCAAATATTTGAAAGTATTTACATGCATCACCATGTTGTATAATTAAGAGATACTAAAACCTTAGCAAATACCCAAGAGGAAAATCAAACCTAGAAAATGTCAGAAAACTGCAAGCAAACAAACGTAAAAAAGTACAAAAGTATAATTATGCAAACACTGTAGTAACACCCCCTCTCTTTGCCAACTCTAGATGAAAGGTAGGCAAGAAAATCAATTTGCTGGGAGAACTAATGACAACTAATTCTTGTTCAGATGCCTGAGGGTTTTAGTTGGGAAATTAAGCCATATTGATACAAAAGATAACTGAACAGATGCCATGGTTTACTCACAATTCTGCAGAGATACAGCAGTAATTGGAAATCTATTCCATCCACCTCCCAGACATAGCACTAGGGCACCCCTGTCCTGACAGTATCATTCTAAATCTTCATTTTTGGTAATCTTTTTAGAGAGCTGTTACATCTTAGAGATCTCTGACCTCTCTTTGACATCTGCTGTGGTTTGGAAGTCCCCTCCAAGAGTCATGTTGGAAATTGCCATAGTAGAGGTTCCTCAAAAGCCTAGGAATGGAACCACCATAGGACCCAGCTATACCACTCCTTGGTATTTATCCTAAAGAATGAAAGTCATCACACTTAGTGATACATGCATACCCATGTTTATTGCAGCACAATTCACAATAACCAAACTGTGGAATCAGTCTAGGTAGCCATCAACAGATAAATGGATTAAGAAAATGTGGTATACATACACAGTGGAGTTTTATTCAGTCACAAAGAAAAATAAAATGGTTATTTGCAGAAAAATGGATGGAACTTGAGAACATGATGTTAAGTGAAATAAGCCAAACTCAGAAGGACAAGGGTCATGTGTTTTCTTTCACATGTGGGAGCTAGAGAGGAAAATGGAAAAGAAAGATGGGGTGGGAAGAATCTTATAAAAATTGAAGAGAGACCAATAGAGTAAAGGGGCAGAGCTAGGGAAAAGGGGAGAGAAAGGAGAAATACTGAGGAATGATAATGGCCAATTTATAGTTACCTTGTGTGCATGCACGATGTAACAACAAATCCCATCATATGTACAACTATAATGCACCAATTAAAAATGTGGAAAAACAAGAGAATTGCCATTGTAACAGTATTAAGAGGCAGGACCTTTAAGAGGTGACTAGCTCATGTAGGCCATGCCCTCAGGAATGGAAGCTGGCTGTTATCTCAGGAATGGGCTCCTGATAAAAGAATTTCCCTGTCTTGCCAGGTAATCACACAGCAAGAAGGCCCTTGCGAGATGCCAGTATCATGCTCTTGAGCTTCACAGTCTCTAGAACTGTGAGGAATAAACTTTTCTTTATAAATTACCTCATCTGTGGTATTCTGTTATAACAATGGAAAGTGAATTGAAACAATATCTGTGGCTTTATAGACGTTTGCTGTTTGTTTTTTAAAATATACTTAGAATATTGACATATTGCTGGTAAAAAGGAAACTACAGAGAGGCCTTTCCCAACTGAAGTTTCTAGAACTGTAGATGGAGAAGGTAATTCTGTGCCAAGAACAAAGGGCGAAGGGCTCTGTGATCCTGAGGCAGCTCGGCTTTAGGAAAAACAGCATCATTCCTTTCAGATTCACAATGTACATCACTCTTCCCTGGATTGAACCCAGGGCTGCTCTACCACTGAGTTAGGTTGCCGGCCCTTTTTTATTTTTTGTTTTTTAAACCTTGAGACAAGGTCTCACCAAATTTCCCATGCTGGCTGCAATCCCTAACTGCCTTGGCCTTCCAAATTGCTGGAATTACAGGTATGCATCCTCCCAACCAGCTGTATGTCACCTCTTTAAAGACACTGACAAGTCCCAGTAGTAAAAGAGAATTTTATTGAACTGTGCTTAATCATTAATCTTTTCATACCTATTAACTAGCCTTAAAACTCGTTTGGACAGGGAGCAGTGGCACATGTCTATAATCTCAGCAATTTGGGAGGCTGAGGTGGGAGGATCGTTTGAGGCCAGTCTCGACAACTTAGAGACCCTGTCCCAATATAAAATATAAGAGAAGGGCTGGCATAGACAACAGGCCATGCTCTGAATTACTCTCTGATTTATAGAAAAGTCGTTTTTAAGATGTGCGTAGGGGCTGGGGATATAGCTCAGTTGGTAAAGTGCTTGCCTTACAAGCAGCCCTGGGTTCAATTCCCAGCACCAAAAAAAAAAAAAAAAAAAAAAAAAAAAGATGTGTGTAAACCTGAGTTACTCTATTCTATAAAGCAGTAGTTTACCATAGCTACCCCATTTTGAGTATCCAGGTAGAAGGTAGAATGAATACACACCTTGTTTGTACAAGTAAACAACCACCATCTGCCCAGCACCACCATAAGGCACACATTGATAAACAGCGTCTACATGTCAACCAATCAAATTAAATCAAGTAGACCTGGACACGTGGACATCCGAAATCCTATCAGGAACACCAGACATGGGAGCTTATCAACCTCACAAGACGAGGATTCCTCACTCAAGATCCATAAAAGGAGGAGCCCCTGAGACTGATCCTGTTGCCAGGTCACTTATCATGAGCCTTACCCAGGAAAATTGCCACAGCAATAAACCTCGATTTTATGTCCCCAAAGGGCTTGAGCAAAGTGCAGTTTCTCCTGCCTATGATGACCATACATGACCCACTCCAAGCTGACACCTTGAGCTGACATTCAAACTGAAACTGCACTCCATCCAGACCCTCTGCTTTGACAACTCTGTGGAACAAGTTCCTTACAGTCCTTATCTGACCCCCACAGTGACTCTGACTCTGCATTCATATCTCTCTCTGTCTTTGCATTGGCACAGCATCCTACAACCCTGTAGCTGCATTAACCCTTTCTTAGCCTTTCTGTAGCATACATATTTGTGTAAAGTGTGATGTAACTTGAGTACTGTAGCTACTAGAAATTAAGGTTGGAATAAAAGAACCTGTGATTGTCTGGCTTATGACTACTAGGTGACCCCAAGTATTCACTGAGTGAACTGCCACTGATGAAACTTGTATAGTCTGTGAATTTGTTGTTACTCAATGAATTCCGACATTGAGAAAAGACATAAAGGTGTTTGGCCCATGTTAGTGACATAGCATGCTCAGGACAGCTGGGGATGGGGCTCAGTGGTAAAGTGCCCCTGGGTTCAGTCCCTAGTACTAGGGAAGAAACACTGGTTTGGGAAGGTCCTGCCTTGTCTAGTCCCCTTGTCTTACAAATGACAAGGAAGCCTGAATTCTACTGGCCAGAGAGTCAGGGTTCCAACCCAGCTCTGAGCCCAAGGTGGGACTACTCTTGAAGTATTGCTTCTCTGTTGGATCCACTTCCTTCTGGTCCTCAGTACACACTACCCAGCCCCCTTTCCTGGGAAGACAAGTGTTGAAAGAGTGGGGACAGGAGAAGAGTGGGTGCTTGCTCTTATTTCAGCTTGACCCTACATCCATCATACAGGATACAGGTATGTGCTGATTGTCTTCACTTACACAACTTGTACACAATACTAGGTATGGGGACACAGACACACAAAACCATCCTAAGGATTTTTCTCAGAGGCTCCGAGGAACTACAGGAACAAACCTGGAGCAAAGTGTCCTGATGGAGTCTGTGGGTGAAGCTCTGCACATGGGGGACCTGGACGTGGAAAAGGGCAAGAGAAGCTGGGCCCCTGGAATCTGGCAGTACGTGCTAAGCTGCCTGCCCTTCACTCTCCTGTCCTTTCCATTTTCTCCTAACTTCATAACCCACTTCCCTCCTGGCCCTCCTTTTCTCTACTGTCCCTCTTACACCAACTTTCCCCATGGATTCTACTGAAAGAAATCAAAGTCTCTTCATTTTGTCCCGGAGTAAACAGAACTGGGAAGAAATAAGAGAAGGAGTCTTAAAGTGGAAGGCATACTTTGCATAAAGAGAGGTGGGCCAGTATTTGCACACACCATTTGCTTTCTGGGCATTTCCAGAGCAACTGTGAATTGCGGGGCCGTTGGTGGGGATAACTGAAGGGTGGATGCCCACCCTCCTCTCCACATCCCCTGTATTCCAACCAAGCTGGTCCTGTCACACTTCCCCAGCATGTTCCTTCCTACTAGTTTGCTTTGGTTGGAGTTTTATATTTTTCCTTCTCCTCTAACACCCTGAAATGTTATTCTGACCTGTTCTTCAAGGTACAGCTTCAATCTTAATCTTCCCAAGGTCAGTTTTCACCCTTCTGGGTTCATGGCCCTTGTTAATGACCACCCATTTGAAAAGTATCCAGGTTACTGCTCCTGACATCTCTAGGCTTATGCTCCTGTGTTAGTCTACTTGCTGTGCGGTTGTGTCTCATTTTCCCCAATAGATTCTGAATTCTGCAAGCATAGGAACCATTTGGAACACTTGTGCAAAATGGAAGTTATTCAATAAATATATATTAATTACACAAGACATTAACTGAGTACTTACTTTTGAATATGCTAGGAGATCACAGAACCTTCCCAGGCCAGGGCAACTAATGAAATTGACTAAAACAGATATGAACATTAGGGAGTGGGGAGGCTTGTGGCCAACTGGAGAATTAATGCCTACAGAAGCAGCTATACTCAGCCCCCAGTCCACAGCAGGAGGGGAAAAGGCTGACCCCGTGCTGCCAGATGAGGACTTTTTCCAAGAGAAGCAGGAAGTCCAGATCATTGTGTGAAATATCTGAACCTTTAAGTGTTGACAACAAATTTAAAAATGTTTAGCATACAGTGTGGGCCAAAAATAACATGTACAGGTCAGTTTTCAACTCTTCAGCTAGTTAATGGAAAGTCTGATTACATTTTCCCATACAAATATGAATAATTTATTAATTATGGTTTGGCCTATCTTCAAACCTGGACAATAGAAAACAAAATAAAAAGAGAAGTATTGGAATTTTTTTGGGGGGGGGTCTTGTTTATTTTGCATTTTAAGTTATGTTAAGGCACAGAAGCAGTTTAATTATGGATGAAAATGGACAGACAGATGATGTAGAATCGAAGGGGTATTTATTGGGTCTTCTCAAAGACTGCAGAGGTTTATGTACTTGCAAAAAGATTTATAGCCTTTTATCTAGTAGGTCTACTTTTGAGCAATCTCTTGAGGAAAACACAAAAACAAAAAGATCATATGTGCACCACTGTAACATTCCTTACCATGGCAAGTAACGAAAGTCTAAATGCTTTTTCTTTTTTGTACTAGGGTTTGAACCCAGGGGTGCTTTACCACTGAGCTACTTCCCCAACCCTTTTTATTTTTTATTTTGAGACAATATCTCACAAAATTGCTTAGAACCTCACTAAGTTGCTGAGGTTGGCCTCAAACTTGTCAAATTCCTGCCTCCACTTCGTCGTGAGTCACTTGGAATTATGGGCCTGCACCGTTGTGCACAGTCTAAATTTTTGGTAATAGGAGAACAGTTTAAAAAGTGGTCTAAGTTCTCTGATATACTCACTGCAAAGAGAACTGGGAATACTATGCAGTAATGACGTGCTAAGTCCTTCTGGTAAAATTCTAAGTAAAATAAGTAGTACCTGAAATTGTACCTATAGTATGATAGCATCTAGCAAAGCAAGACAAACATATACTCAAAGAGACGAAACAGAAATACAATAAAAGCAGGATGGTTGTGTTAAGATGAGATTCTAGATGAATTTTTTTCTATTTTTCCAAAATGTTCTTGGCATGATTATTAACCTTTCAGAGTAAGAAAAAAATCAGTTTTAATATACTAAAGGAATTATGCTTCTGTGGGGAAAATTCTAAGGCAGCTGTGACACCCAGGGATTATATAACTTAAGCATCTGGTACCCACCCACTGTACAAACACACCCTTCACCTGCTCAGGTGTGAACTGCTTCCCTGAACACACCTTGCCCGTACCATGTGTCTGTCCTTCCCATGCAGTACATACTTTCCTCAGAGGCAGAGGGTTGAACTGTAGGGTTCCAACAGTCCCTGGAATTTCTCCTGCTTCCTCTCATGACCAAACTCCAGTTAATCCTGCAGTGTCCATTTCAAGGGTCCCTCCTCTGTATCACCCTGTCCAACTCACTGCTTGGATGGCCACTCCTGCCTTTCTGCTCTCCACTATTGGTTCAAACTTTTGGAATGTGCTACATTTTCATGAGAAGTTTCTAGATCTCTTGGCTCCTTTTTCTTGCCTTAAGTTTAACATACTACTTGGTATGTAATTAGTGTTCCCTGGAATCACGGAATGAACCAGTATCCAGTATTACTGTTGTGTTTCTTTTCACTGTTGCTTCTAAGTTCATGCCTTGTGAAGCTGCAGGCAGGCGGCCCTATACTGTTTTCCTTTACCTGGGCTCTTCACGGAAAGAAAACAGGAGTCTGTGGCAAAAGCAAACAATTTTGCTAATTGGTTCTACTGATGGGTCCTTATTTGAGAAATGGGATGTACAGGAACAACTTTCTTTGAGGTGTCCTCACCAACACCCTCTCTCCTATGAGAGCTGTAACCCAATCGAGCCCATCCTAGTTTGAATGGACCGACTAGGCGGTAACTCTAGGCAGGAGGAGGCAGGTCACTCGGGTGTGCTCTGGAAGAGAGCATCTTCCCTGTGCCCCCTTTCCTGCCCTCTCTCTGCTTCCTGTGCACTTTAAGTGGAGCAGCTTCCCTCCACCAGGCCCTTCCACCATGATGTGCTGCCTCATCTTGGAACCACAGCAGTGGAGTCAACCTGCCATGGACTGCAACTGAAACCGTGAGCCAAAGTGAACTGTCCTCTTCCAAGTTGTTCTTGTCAGGTATTTTTGGCCACAGAAAGGAAAAGCTGAGCAACACAGTAGGGAAACCCACAGACATGACCATTCCCTTCCAGAACTACCCAGTCAGGCAGAGGAGACAAATTATGTAGAAGTTTAAACAGACGATTACAAATGCCAAGAGGAAAAAATGGAAAAGAAAGAACAGGGTGGAATGAGAAACACAAACGTAGTAAGAGAAATTGAACTGGGTAGTTAAAACAAGAGATCGTGTTCTCTAACCTACAGACCCACCCTCTGGTGAAAAGGCAAGAAGCTTTTGTCTCAAACTAGGAACCACACGGCCAATGACAGTGTGTTCCAACTTTAAACAAGACTTTTTAAAGCAACACTAGAACAAGAAGGACTGACAAAGTTTTTGTCGAAGATAAAAAGCTACTAAAGCAAACAACGTTAGAAAACACATTTTCAAATTATATTAATTATCAAAATTTAAATACTACTCTATAGGTTTATAACACAGACTCTTCCCTTGCCCCACCTCGTGCTGGAGATGAACCCAGGGTCTTACACAGGAAGCACTCTACCACAGAGCCACACCCTCGGCCCTGTCATAGAGAACATATTTCATAAGTAGTTTAAGCTTATTTCACCAAGTGGCACTTATTCTTGAAAAATCATGCTCTCAATCCTACTACTAGTTTATTGAAAGACACCATGATGAAGTATAAAATAGAATTTTTAAAATGTAGAATGCTTACCAGCTAGATGTCTCATGCCTGTAATCCCAGCCACTTGGGAGGTTGAGGTAGGAGCATCTCAAGATCAAGGTCAGCCTCGGTAACTTAATGAAACCCTGCCTCAAAATACAACATAAAAAATAAAAGGGGCTGGGGCTATAGCTCAATGGTAGAGTGCCTCTGGGTTCAATCCCCTGTGCTGCAAAAAATAAAAAAAGCATGTCATCCTTAAACAGGAGTCATGCTTATCTTCTCTGTATTGTTCCAATTTTAGTATATGAGCAGCTGAAGCAAGTATAAGAGATCTTAGCAACACAAGACAGGCTAGTCTCACCCATGCAAATGTCTTTTTGTTTTTGTTTTTGTTTTTCTGTCAGAAAATTAGTGGAAGTACCTTCCTGTCTGTGGCATGCTCTCCCACTTCAGACTTTGGCTCCCTCTGTTTTCTCTCCCTGGATGCCCTTCCTGTCTGATTGATCAGACTCAGCTCAGCCAGCACCTCCTCGGTCCAAGCTCCTCAGACATGTGGGAGCTTCCTCCACCAGGTTCCCAGCTCTCACCATACACCACAGTCAAACGCACTCAGCAGTATTATACGGATTGTCTACTTTTAGAGTTTTCATAGTGCAAGAACCTCAAGGCCTCTGCAGTGTCTGGCACATTTTGAGTGATCGATAAATGTCTGCTAAAAATATACAGGCACTTTAGAAAAGAAGTAAGGCATCACTTCCTTCCCTGAGCAGAAAGAGGAAGAGCTGTAACAGAGTATGACATTATACATTTAACTTCGATGTTTATAAAAAGACCCTAAAAGTAACACTGTATCTCCATGTACACATAAAACCACAGGAACCAATTTTTATTGCAGTCACTTAAAGATCACAGGTATATTGAACTTAAAATGCTACCCATGATTGCTCCCCACTCTCTGAGGCTTGAAAATGGAAAAAAGAAAAAACGAGAAAATGGTGGTTGGTGGTGGCATAAAGATATAACCTTGGGCCGAGTGGTGATGCACACTCATAATGCCAGTGGCTTTGGAGGCTGAGGCAGGAGGATCATGAGTTCAAAACCAGCCTCAGCAATTTAGCAAGAACCCTAAGTATCTTAGTGAGACCCTGTCTCTGAATAAAATAAAACTTTTTTTTTTTTTTTTTTAAAAAAAAGGGCCGATGTGGCTCAGTGGTTAAATGCCCCTAGGTTCAATCTCTGTTACCAAAAAAGATAAAACCATGGACAACACCCAAATGAAAGTTCAACTTTTTCTTTCTTTTTTTCAGTGTTGGGAGGATAGAACCCAGGGCCTATTGCATGCTAGGCAGATGTTCTACTACTGAGCAACACCCCATCTCAAAACTCCAAACTTTTTTTCTTTTTGGTACTAGAGATTGACCCTTGGCCTCACCAGTGCTAAGCAAGCATTAAGTTATATCCCCAGCCTTTTAAAATTTGAGACAGGATTTCACTAAGTTGCCCAGGCTGATTGTGAACTTGTGATCCTTTAGCCTCTAGCTTCCCAGGTAGCTGGAATTACCAGGGTATGCCACCATACGGGCCTAAAACTCCAACTTTTTTTTGTTTTGTTTTGTTTTTTGGTACCAGGGATGAACTCAGGGGCACTCAATTACTGAGCCACACCCCCAGTCCTATTTTTTAGTTTGAGACAGGGTCTCACTGAATTGCTTAGCACCATGCTTTGGCTGAGGCTGACTTTGCACTCGAGATCCTCCTGCCTCAGCCTCCAGAGTCACTGGGTTTATAGGTGTGCACCACCATGCCTGGCTCCAGCTGTTTTTAAAGCAGTTAAAAAGTCTACGATTTGCCAAAAAACATGCTATTACAGAGACAGGAAATTGAGGTTAATTTTTTAGAGTAATTAAAAATCACTACCAAATGGTTTCCTTCTATAGACATAACCAAAAACAGAGTTTATCTTTTAATCTAAGACATAGTTTCACTTAATTTAATAATTCAGAATTATGCAATATTAACTGACAATGTGAGGAAATAAAAGAAAGTTATTAAATTTTGGTCCATAGTAGCATCTGTGGCTGCTAAGACTCAGATCTGGCACATGGAATATTCTGTAAATTACTGACCCATTGTCCTTCACCAAAGTATAGTATATATGTTTAAATGTTTCAATCATAACTATAGAACTGAAAGAATTCAATGCAAAATGGGATAAGTTAACATTCATCTGAGCCAGGTGTTGTGCCACACACCTATAATCTCAGTGACCTGGGAAGCTGAGACAGGAGGATTAGAAATTCAAAGCCAGCCTCCACAACTTAGTGAGGCCATAGCCAACTAGCAAGATTCTGTCTTAAAATAAAAATAAAAAGAGCTGGGGAATGTAGCTAGATGGAAATGTAGCTCACAGAAATGATAAATGTTTGCAATGATGAATAACCCAAACAACTTGACTGTTAATGCAATGTATAGATGTCTTGAAACATCACACCCTACCTCATAGATATGTGCAATGATTATCTGTCAATTAACAATGATTTAAAAAGAATCCAGATTGTAAAATATGCTTCCACATAGATGAGCCAACCAACATAAATTTAAAATTAGTTACTTAGGAAAAGGGAATTTCCTTACTTTATGTGCTTTACTATCTAGTATGTAAGTAAAAGCCATCAGTAACCTCCATCTCAGGTTTTAACCAAGATATATAAAATACATTTTGACTATTTCTGGTCAGAAACAATAGCTTACAACCAACATTGCATGATTTCGGGTAGACATCTTGAATTCATTGGTGCAAACAGGGTGTAGGTTGAGACACTGAATGCAAAAGCCACAGAGGCCGGGCTGGGGGTGTAGCTCAGTGGTAGATCACTTGCCTAGCACATGTGAGGCACTGGGTTTGATCCTCAGCACTGCATACAAATAAATGAAAGAGAGATATTGTGTCCGGATGCAACTTTAAAAAAGAAAAAGCCACAGGTGCCTGGGAGAACATAGAACATTTTGGGGCTGACACGTTGTGGGTCCACCAGATGTAGACCTGACCAGCTGTTTCAGCCCTAATGTTTTTCAGCCTCTCAGGAGAATCTGACACAGTTGACCATGCCCTCCTGGTGGTGTTCAACATTCTGGGTTCCCCTGACATTCTATTTTCCCAGTTTTCCTCCTTGTTTCCTGACTGCTTTGCTGGCTTCACCTCTTCTCAAACACTCTTCACACCACTCATCTCATTCAATGCCATTTCCTCTAGGAATTTCATTTGTTTCCAAGGTCTCAATTATCACTGACCTGTCAAAAAACCTACCCATATTTCCTATATTTCTCCTTACATTACTACTTGTCACATGTTTTTGACCCTGCAGAGCCAGGTTTCAGCTTCAGGAAGGTCAGGTTCTCTTTTGTCTTGTGAGTTACCTCATCCCAGTGCCTAGCACATAATAATTGCTCAACTAACAAATGATAGATAAATGATAAATTTCTTTCATTATGGGGGGCAACCGAAGACACTTGTCTTTGATAACTTGAGAACTCGAAGTCATCTCTTCTATACTTACAGGCCAAATACCAACAGCCACCATTACAGCAAATCCAAAACCTTCCTGTAGGGCAGGCTTAAGATGGCTGTAGTTATGCTCCCTCACCAAGGCTTCTAGTCAGTTATGTTTTTAGTATATAGCCACTGCTGTAGACACTGTGATTCAGCATAAGTACTCAAGGTCATAAAGAGTGGCTTGTGAGCATGTGCTCACTTATGTAACCTGTTGTCAAGCCTTCTTTGTTTCGTTTGCATATAACAAAGGCCTGTGGGAAGACTCAGTGGGCCGAGAGCTGGGGGCTGCTGCCTCCTCCAAATAAAGCATGTCTACTATCCCAATTGCACCTCATATCTTTCTTCACCTGTCAGGATCCTTAATCTGATTCCCAGGGACTGAGCCTCAGCCCAACACCTTTGTTGAGAAAGATATCAAGCTGGCTTGTCAGTACTTCTTCATCAACTTCCCACTGAAGCAAGATGGCCCATGATTGGGATTAGAATTCCAGTAAAAAATATGTTCATTTTTACAACAAAATGTCATGTCAACAACCATACCTCAGGTACCTAAAGTCTAAAGAACTCTATACAGGTGACACATAAAATTCTAAAATGGATTGATAGCTTAGCAAAGCCCAGTGGGACTCACTGATATAAAATAGCACTTGTCCAAAAGACAGAGATTTCTCCAGTGTTTAGAGCAATGACTCCAGACAGACTCTGGATTAGAGTTCTGGTTTTGCCATTTATGGCGTGTATGACTTGGGCAGACAGATACTTGACCCATCCCTTTGTGCCTCACTTTCTTCATTTACAATGTAAAAATAACAGCAGTATTGACCTCACAAGGTCATTATAAAGATTGGGTTAATATATGTAAATTATAGAACAATGAGAGTCAGCCATGACAGCCATGATGATGGTTGGTATCACCAACTAAGCCCATGTACTCCAGAATTTCAACTGGGAATAAGTTTTAAGTACTTGCTGTGTGCCAAGCACTGTGTTAAGACTTTTATACATGTAATTACATTTAATCTTTATCACAAGTCTTGAGAGAGACCCTGTCATTATCTCCACTTTAACTGATAAAGAAACTAATAAGAGTAGAGGGGGTGGCTCAGTGGTAAAGTGCATGTCTAGCATGCATGAGGCCTTGGGTTCAATTCCCAGCACCGCAAATAAAAAGAAAGAAGAAAATTAACAGTTTCCTTACAGTTCAATAACTTGGTCAACTAGTCACATAACAAGTAGGTGCTAAAGACAGGATTTAAACCTAGTAGCCAGCAGTCCATGTTAAGAAGAGCTACAGCTGTATAGAAAGCCACAAACCAGGGAGCAGTGGAAAAGAGGAAACAATATGACAAAAACCACATGCTACTATTGTAGGACACTATGGACAATTGCCAAAATCAGATCTGGACTAAATCATTCTCATGCTCCAGGTGTTTTGCACATTTAAATGATGTTTGATAAGAACGGCAAGGATGATGACGATGATGGACAACAGAGCTTTATACACATCATATCGTGAAATCTTCCTATAACTTTATAGATTAAGTATTATATATGCACTTGCTAGGTCAGGAAACAAACTCAGGTTAAATACTCTATTCAAGGTCATACAGCTAATATAGATCAAAGTCAGGATTCAAACACAGTTTTTGATACCAAAGTCCACACTTTAAATCACTGTGAAAATGGTCCTCAAAATTTGGTAATATGTTATCAGTTTCATGAAATAGTTTGTGAAACAAGAGAACTATAGTCAATTAAATTTGGGGACCTACTGTACATGTTTGGGGTTTTTTGTTTTTTGCTTTTTGTACTGGGTATTGGACCCAAGAGTGCTTTACCACTGAGCTACATCCCCAGCCCCAGCCCTGTTTATTTTTTATTTTGAGACATTGTCTCCCTATGTTTCTGAGGCTGGCTTCAAACTTGAGATCCTTCCATCTCAGCCTCCTGAGTTGCTGGGATTAAGACATGCACCTTTGTTCCTGGCTGTATATACTCTTAAGATTCAAAAAACAGCCAGGCATGGTGATACATGCCTTAATCCCAACAATTTGGGAGACTAAGGCATGAGGATTGTAAGGTCAAGGCCAGCCTGGGCAACTTAGGAAGACCCTGTTTGAAAATAAAACAAAGAACTGGGAACGCAGTTTGGGGGCAGAGTGTTCCTGGGTTCAATCACTAGTAACTCAAAGAAAAAAACAAAACTCAAAATGCACATTAAAAAGTAAGAAATCCAAAATTCTTTATAATTAAAAAAAAAATCCTCATTAACTGTTTAATTCAGCATTGCCTAATCTTTTTAAACCAGGAAACACTTTGTTAATGTGTAATAAAGATCATAAAGACAAATAAGAAGAAGGCCACTAGCCTGAGGTTGTCCCTGTAACCAGAACTCCTAAGCAAACCAAAACCCAAGTCAATATAAAGGGTAAAATGAAACTCAAGTTTAACCAGTCAGAAACCACCAACTAAACTAAAGGACTTTTCACAGGATCATACCCAAATAAGGCAAATGTCTAGCTGCAGCCAAATAATTTCTCTACTTTGCTTCCATGTTCATCTCCAAAACCTTGCTGCTCACAGGCAGAGTGGAGCTCTGTGAACCTCTTCTGGTTCTTCACACTGTCTGATTCTTCAATTGTCCTTTGCTTATTATATATACTCTGTTAAATTTATCTTGTCTAAAGTTTTTCTCTTAACGATATTAATATCCTCCAGGAGTAAAATTTGTAAATATACAAGACACTTCTTCCTGTGTGATGCATTCTTAGTGTGGACTACACAAGGAGTACAGAAGAGGGTGGAGTAGAGAGGTGGAGTGGGGACAGGGGAGGCTGGACAGGCATGGCTACGGAGTCCAGTGGACCTCGTCCATGGCCAGCCTCCTAAGCAGTCATGTGTCTGTGAACAGGTTACTTAACTTTTTTGGACTTCTATTTCCTTTCTTGAAAAATAAAGGAAATTACTAATTTTATACAGTCTCAATTATCATTCATTCAATGTTTATAATTCAGTAAAGAGATCCATTGTTATACAGAAACCTTGGGACAAAGATCCTCTCTTAGAATGGACACACATACAAGAAATAGTGAGCTAAACATCATGCACTTTAGAAAAGTGAACTTGCCATTCATGGTAGCTCATGCCTGTAATTCCAGCAACTCAGGAGACTGAGGCAGGAGGAATGCAAGTTTGAGGCCAGCCTCAGCAACTTGGTGAGACCCTCAGCAATTTAGCAAGACTCTGTCCCACAATTAAAAAAAAAACAAAAAAAAAAAACAAAAAAAAAAAAAGAAGAGAAAGAAAGAAAAAAAAAGGATTGAAGATGTAGCTTAGTAGTAAAGCATCCCTGGATTCAGTCCCAAGTACAAAAAAAAAAAAAAAAAAGATTCAACTTCTTTAAAGAAAAAATAGTTTAAATCTGATATCATGGTATAGGAAGCTTAGAAGAGAACTGCTCAATTTCTCATGGAGCAATCATCAGTTATTCCATTCTAGCAGAAAAGAGACAGAATGATATCAAATAAATGTGGAAATTTACCATTTAAGGAGATGGCTTATAATTTTAAGTAATATTTAGTAATTTTAAGTAATATTTAGCTAGAAACAGGTAGATAATTCATTATAAAGACAAGCATAAATCTGTAAGATATTATGAGGAAGTTAAAATCTAGAAATCAACTAGGCTTGCAAAAAAGAAAGGTTGCAAAAGACAGCAAAAACCATTTTGGGCTCTCTTCAGAGGCAGAAGCCCGTGGAGGCCCTAGGTCTGTCCCTTGGGGCAGATGGAGTAATACACAGACTGAAAGAAAGCAGAACCATGAAATTCCTATTTTCTTTATAGTTTCTCGATCGCGAACTTCAAACAAAATTAAAAATCATAAGAGGGAAATTCTATCTACCAAGGTGAGAAAGCTGATGATTCGGTGGGGACCCGGCATATTAAGAAAATATCAATGTTAAGGGAAGAAACAGGAAAGAGCCATAAGAGAAAAACAAGATGCTAGCTGAGTGTGGAGAGAAATGAAGGCTGCTAGGGGCTACTGGAGGGTGGGGAAGTTTCTAAAAAGAGAGGATATTTGAGCTGACGTGGAAGCTGTAGGGGATGTTGACCCAAGTATGAGGGTGGGAGAGCATGCATGTCGGAGGGACAAGGGGAAAGGGGTCCCACACCAGTCTGTTACTGTCTTCAGGGACACAGAGCGGACCAGTTACAGAACTTAGCACTTTTATTCTGTAGTATTCTATAGGGGACAGGCAACTGGGAGAGGGGGCAGAGTGGCAACCGGAGGAGTGAGTCAGATGGGAGCACCCAGGACAGGCCTCATTCTACACCCTGACTTTATCAGGCTGAACGTTTGCAAATCATTCAGGTTTACCAGGGAATAATTCTGGTTTAAGACTAATAATCAGATAATCATCCTGGCATGATTATCTTTGACAGCTCCTGTCACTCTCAAAAACATCCTGGCTTGGACAATAAATTTTACATGCAACTTGGGGACTATCTATCCATGCTTAGTAGCAATGATAATAAATGTGGCGAGATGAGCTATCCAACTCTGCAAATGTGTATAGGTGACCCACAAGATATTGATGTTTAAATGCATCATAAAGGCAACAAATTAAAAACATTTGTATAACTATTCACAATTTATCAAGCAGGATGCAGAGGGACATGCCTGTCATCCCAGCAATTTAAGAGTCTGAGGCAGAAGGATCTCAAGTTTGAGGCCAGCCTTGGCAGCTTAGCAAGACCCTCAGCTACTTCATGAGATCCTGTCTCAAAATAAAAAATAAAAATGATGGGATGTAGCTCTATGGTAGAGCACCCCTGGGATCAATCCCCAATACCAAAAACAAAACAAAACAAAAAAAACTTACGGAGTTGGCATTTTATTTGACAACCATTTGTATAAATTCTTTTTGCTTTCAGTGTCCCCTGGGGTACCACAGAAATTTAATCATTTAACCACGCAAGCTAAAAACAATGTCAGAATATGAAGACTGCACTGGTGAAAGGTTACTATGAGCATTCCTACTGCATGACCCAGCAGTGAGAGCATCAGAGACTAGGAGCCAGGAACTTCAGTTCCAGCCTTGGCTTCACAGTGTAATCATGTAGTACACAGGAGGATTACAAGGTTGAGGCATGCCTGGGCAACTTAGCAAGACCCTGTCTTTAAAAAATAATAAAAGGACTGGGGGTGTAGCTCAGCGCTGTAGCTCTTGCCTAGCATTTGCCAGGCTGTGGGTTTAATCCCTAGTGCAGGGAGAGTGAGGTGGATGGACACAGTAAGAACGATGGTATTTCTGTACTCAGGGATCTATCTGTAGAAATGCTAGAAAAACAAAACAAAACAAAACAAATGCAACTATAAATAAGCAGCTGAATCCATTTGACCTTAGTTTTCTAAGTGCTGTCTGCAGAGACCAACTTAGATCTCTTACCTTTCAAAACTAATACTGATTAAATACTACCCCTGAAGCCAGTCTTCAAACCTTTCTTCTCCCATGTGTTTAAAGATAATCCTGAGGCAGTGGGGACTGGGGGTGGGGGATGTGGGGATCTCAAGACCAGTAGAATAGAGAAAAGGGACCAAGGGGAAGGAGGAGGAGAGGAAATGGTGAAATCCTGGGGAACGATATTGACCAAATTATATTATTATACTATGTGCCTGTATGAATACGTATTAATGAATTCCACCATTATGTATAATTATAATGCACCAATCAAAAATAGCGAATAAAAAGAATGTGAGGTAGTTGCTTCAAAGCAACTAAACCCACACATAAACTCTGTAATTCCTAAATAATTGTTCACACGTAGTCTCTAATTTTAAAAATAAATGAGAACGGTTCTTCTGAATCATCTAAAAATTACTACTGTTAGTGAAATCTCCAGTGTACATGAACAAATACACACTATCACAGGTGTGAAAGGCAATAGATAAAACTTGTTATTTATTAAGGTCTTAAAGTTAAATTTGCCTGACATTAGTAAAAATTCCAGTTCAGAACTGTTATGAAAAACGTTAGCATATTACAGTTCTTCAGGGTTTCCAGCTAAGCTGTCATTTAAACCACCCACACAGCCCCAAAGCACATCACCGACAGGCAATTCAGGTGAGGTCAAGTTAAAGCTCAACAGGTTTGGAGGCGTTATACAGAATGAAATACCTTACTGGACTAGTCTAAAAGCACTATCATCCATAAGAAACAGGGGAATATCAGAAGAAATGCCTGTTTCAACAATCTCTCTTCTACATTATGTCACTGAAAAGGTTCATAGTATAAGAACTAATAGCTGGTCAGGTGCAGCGGTGCACCCCAATAATCCCAGCTACTCAGGGACTGGGACAGGAGGCCAGTCTCAGCAAATTAGCAAGACTGTGTCTTAAAATGAAAAATAAAAAGGACTGGGGATGCAGCTCAGTGATGAAGTGCATGCTTAACATTCAAGAGGCCCTGGTTTCAATCCCCAGCACCCCAAAATAAATAAATAAATAAATAAATAGATTTTAAAAAATAATTAAAAGAACAAGTAAGTTAAGAGATAGATGATCAAGGTAAGACAAGCCAGGTTCCTGATCTGAATTCCCTTGAAATATCATCATTACCCCGGGTCACCCTCTTTCCTACCCTCTGAACTGTACATAGCCTCTCCCTCCTACAGGCTTTTGTAACTGTACCTCTTACATGATGCCTATCAGCTCCCAGCTTTTTTTTTTTTTTTAACATGATGCTGAGGATGGAACCCAGGCCTCCCAAAGGCAAGATAAGTGCTCTACCATGGGGCTCCATCACGAGCCTTTTTTTACTTTTTATTTTGAGACAGGGTCTCTCTAAGTTGCCCAGGCTAGCCTCAAACTTCCTCCTGTCTCAGCCTCCCAAGTCACTGGATTACAGGTGGGTACCATCACGCCCAGCTAACACTGTAGGTTTTCAATCTGTGTTAAGTCTAAGTGACTTTGCATGAGACTATAATAGCTACATCAAAAGATGCTTTTTAAAAAAAATCTGATTTTCTTCATTGAAAATTCCAAAAAATATACATTACATTAATATGCATATATGGACCAATTTCACTTTAGAAGTAGGAAACATACTCCTGGACAAAGAAAAAGTTCTAGAAAATTTTTTTATTATATGTTCATTGTGAAAAAATACATTAATGTACTTTTTGATATATAGTGTACATGCATTAGAGCCTTTCCCACTTCATATACAAATCTTTCCCAAGTCATTAACCATTATTTTACAACATAAAATTTTCAACTGCATAATGTCCCCAAATATGAATATACCATATTCACCATACTTTAATCTTGGGGGCAGTGTTGGGGATCAAACCCAGTGCCTCAGGCTCATACATGCTAGGCAAGTGCTCTACTTCTGAGGTCCACTCCATACCCCCTCCTTCATTGTTTTTCATTCCCTTAAATGATGCTAAAAAAATACATATATATAAATACATATAAATATATATATAAATATGTATATATAATATTTCTCCACATTTCTTAAATGGTGGGGCTCTAAAAAGGAAGAGTTAAACAAAGTTTTTAATCCTGTAAAAGTTTCCAAGTTTATAACTACAGATTGCTTATGCTAGACAAGCCATCTAACCACGAGCTTTAACACCAGCCGAAATTTGCCAACATCCATCATGATTTACAACCTTCTATCCAGAGGGACTGCTGGATCAAAGAACCAACATACTTCGATGACCTCTTGTGAATATTGCCAAACTGTCCTCAAAAAAGTTAGTCCTGATGTACATTTTATCCAGCAGTTTACACTTCTCAGTCCCTTCACCGGCACTGGGATTACCATTTCTTCACTTGCATAGCATTTTGAAATCAGCCTTCATAACTTCCCCACTCTCTCTCCTTGATCTCCTCTAGTCTTCTGTTGCCCCATTTTATATAAACTGCTCCACTGCCCTTCCCAGACCTATTTTAACTTGTGTTTTTCCACTGCTAGTTGTTATAATGGCTCTTTTTTAACACTAAAATTAGCCTAGTATTTTATCCCCTTAGACTCTTAGTATCAACCAACTAATCTGATGAACTAATCCATGCTAATGTAAAAGGGCTCATTCCCAGCCACACGCATGCAATGTAACTTGAACAGTTTAAGGAAAATGTATTATCTATCACAGAAATACATTCATTTCATAGAGCAGTATCTTTCAAGGTTTTCAGTTATTTAAGTCACCTGGGAGAAGTTCTAAAAACACTGTTAAAAATCCTTATCTCCCAGAGATTCTGAATAAATTTGGCATAGGGTCTGATCTGGGCATCAGGATTTTTTAATGGTTTCTAGGAGATTCCAATGCAGCATCTGTGCTTGAGATGAATTAAGAGCGAAATCCTAAGTAGCTGTTTATTTATTTATGGTACTGGGGATTGAACCCAGGGTCTCTTTACCAATATACTACATCTCTAGCCCTTTTAATTTTTTATTGTCTCTAAGAAGCTTCATAGGTAATATTGGAGGACTCCAAGGAAGAAGAGTGCAATGAACATAATCTCAATAATCTGACTCACTGTACAAGATAAAGGTGATAAAGAATAAAGCAGCACTCTTGACTCTTGATGCCACAGGTAGGTGCTGCTGTGTCAGGAGGTAGGCCAAGCTTAATCTTCTAAATGGCTTCAATTGCTTTTGCAATGGAGCCAACCAATGAAAACTAAAATTATTTTAATTAGTCAGTTTATGCCATGCAATTTAATGGTAGCTCTCTAGGTTTCAATGATATAAATGACTCCCAGGTTACATGTATTGTATTGTTTCAACAAAATTGGGCAATCTGATAGTTTTTTTTCCCCACAATTCATAATGGATCCTTGGAGACAACTTTTAGAATAACTATATATACCAGGCATTTAAGTACACTACGGGGGTGGGAGATAGCAGCTGCTACTGGGGAGGCTGAGACAGGACCATCAGAAGTTCAAGTCCAGTCTCTTCAACTTAGTAAGATCTTGTCTCAAAATAAAAAAATAAAAAGGGTTGGGGATATAACTCAGTGGTAGAGCTGGATTCCATTCCAATACCACAAAATAAACAAATACACACGCACACACATTCCTGGACTGTGCGTGTAGTTCAGCGGTACAGTACTTGCCTACCATACGCAAGGCTCTGGGTTAATTCATATTTTATAGGGAAAACTCAGGAAAATGACTTTACTGAGTAAAATATGCTTTTATCTGTTCTGAATAATCTTGCTTTTATTTTGCAATGCAGAAAAAGAAATGACAAAAGCCACTTCTCAACCAATCTACTCCAGGGTCACAGAGTCAGGTGAGGATTCCTGCCATCTCTATTGCTGGGTCCTGGCATTACAATCTTTCCATTTCCAAACACCGGATGAAGGCACACTGTGGAGAACCCTATCCAGTCTCACCCTTGATGGTTTGGTCACCTAAGTGGGGAAAACAGGTTTTTCTACATATCTGGTTTCCCCCAAATTACTTATAATAAGGGAGACTTTCTCAGTGACCTGAAAATTAAGAATATTGTCTGCAGACAACTCTTTCTTTTTTCATGTTTTCCTTATTTACATATTTATTGAATATGTAAATTCAATACATATTGAAGCCAGGGGTGCTTTACCACTGAGCCACATCTCCAGCCCATTTTTGTATTTTGAGACAAAGTCTTGCTGAGTTGCTTAGCACCTCGCTAAGTCGCTAAGGCTGGCTTTGAACTTGCAATTCTCCTGCCTCAGCCTCCCAAGCCACTGGGATTACAGTCATGTGCCACCTTGCCGAGTATGTGTTTTCCTTATTTCTAAGCTATTGCAGATGTCCATTTAACCCACCCAGGTAAACACCATTGTTCTCCAGAATCTTTAACAGGTTTTACTTCAAATTACATAATCTCATAAGAGGAGAGAGGGATTGCAGGGTTTCCTACATGAAGACATGAAGACTGATTTTTTTGGGAGTGCGGGTTGATATCAATGCTAGAGAAAGGGATGGTCTTTGTTTTGTTGTGCCAAATTTTAGTAAGCAGTTGGAAAAGAAGGGATTCTATAGCTTCATAGACTTTTTCAAATGGACAAAAGAAGTCTTGGAGGTGGAGAATGTGACTGGATTGGGGGAAAAGCAAATCTGTACTAGAAATGCACTACAGTGCCCTAGTAAGGGGACATTTAATGGGACAAAGCCACTATGTAATTCTACACATAGTGGCTAGGAAATGTAAACCCTCTAGAAAAATCACAATTGTTTATTTTTTCCCCTCTCTCTCTCTCTCTCTCTTTGTCTAGTTGTCATTTCTGAAAGAAGGACTTTACAAAAATAACCTGAGATTAATACCCAAGATTGGAGGGAGGGAGGCCATTTGATTTTGAAGTAGGGTTAAGAGTTTAGATAAGGTACATGACTTGGTGACCCAAGCCTCAAATCCCACAGACTAGGGAGGATGAGGCCAGTCTGGGCAACCTAGAGAACCTGTCTCAATTAATTAAATAAATAAATTACAAATAAATAAATAATAGGGGCTAGGGGTGTAGTTCAGTGGTAGAGTGCCCCTGGGTTAAAGGGCCAGTACCACCACCACCAAAAAAAAAAAAAAAAAAAAAAAGAATTGAGCTTAATTTAAATAAGGCAGTCTGCTCAGAAATACTGCCCAATCATAGGGCTTAGCCTTGGCTGCAGACTGTAGTTCTGACTGTAAAAACAATGCCTCTTCCAATGGAATAAACCAGTTCCCTTTCCCTGTCTGGTGGGGGCGCGGGGTTGGGGGGGAGGGGCACACACATTGGATCCAGTGGAGAGAAATGTTACCCTTCCAGGTTAAGGCAGGGTTTTCTGGCTTTGCAAAGATTATCTCCTTGACAGCCAAGGTCATAAAATAAACGCTGTGGGACAGGCACAAAATACACAAGAGCTGCCACCTCCTCCACCACCTTTTCAGCCAGAAGGGCCTCCTGGCCTCCTTTCTTGGGCTGAGCTGAGAAGTGCCATGGATGAAATGAGAGATCCGTGCGGTTCCTCAAGTGCTAGCGGAGCCCTGCCTGCTGTCCCCGGGAAGGCCAAGGGGACGTGGGAGACTGCCCTTGCCTGCTTCTGCTTTTAAGGTGGCTTTATTCCCCGGAATTGCAGCCTGTTTTCCCCGAGCCTCCCTAAAACAATTAACTCACTCTCTGCCGGCTCCTATGGGAGGACGAAAACGGGGGCGGAGCGGTTTATAAAATGCTGAAGGATTTGACTTTTGACATTGCAAACCAAGAAAGGGGGATCTTTAGGGCGGACGAGAGGTCAGACAACTGTCAGATTCTGTTCAAGAACTTCACCTCTTCCATCGCACACGCAGAGCGGGCGACCCGGATCGAGCCCTCCGCTAGCAGGAGGAGGCGAAGCCCATACCCTGAAAATGTCCGGCGGGGCCACCTTAAAAAGCGATCGCCTCACTGCGTTAGCAAAATATGTGTTCTCATGGAACACGGTCGAGAAATTTTGCTTCCCCATCACACACTGCTTAAGAGGAGGGAGAGAGAAGCAGCGCCGGGCTGCGCCTCACCACTTGCTGTGCGCCCCGGAAAGTCGCGTCCAGCAGCATCAGCTTCCAGGGATCGGACACCGAGCTGGGCAGCGGGATGTAGACGTAATAGGCGGCCAGCGCCACCAGGGCGGTGAGCAGGACACAGGACGACCTCATCCTCCCCCGGCTCGGCTCGCCTGTGGGTTGACAAGGAGGAGAGGGCGATACCACCCAAAGACCTCCAGCAAGTTTCTGCCAACGGCAGCTGTTCATTCACGTGTTTCTTGTAAGCCCAGGAGCCAATCACAGACGGCGACGGGAGGAAGTCAGAGCGCTGACGTGCCCCCTCTTCGGTGTCCTTGCAAAGTGCTGCAGACGCTCCAGGTTTGAGGAAGCTCTGGCGCTGCGCTGGACGTAGCACAGCGGGCTCTGGAGGACACTGTTTGTATTGCATGCCTGTGACGACCGGCCTCCTGAACGTTCTCAAACAGTTGAAAACCGAATAGTTTGAGTGTGATGGGTCTCTGTCCAAAGCACGTGAGTCATTCTGGCTCAAAATGGAGATACTACTGAGGAAGATAATAAAAATTTTTCTCTCTAGCCGGGCTCGGTGTCACATGCATGCAAACCCAGCGACTCAGGAGGCTGAGGTAGGAGGATGGCAATTTCGAAGGCCAGCCTCAGCAACTTAGCAAAGCCCTGAACAAGTTAGCGAGACGGTGTTTCAAAATTTAAAAATGAATAAAAAGGGCTGTGGATGTATAATAGGATGTAAGACAGTGGTAAAGTGCCCCTGGGTTCAATCCCCAGTACCAAAAAAAAAAAAAAAAAAAAAAAATCTCTCTTTAGACCCACATAGGTAATGTAAGTTCTAAATTGATAAGCGATGAAAAGAGAGTGATAAATTCCTGTAGCTCAAAAAATGACTCACCGGGCACTACATCTAGCACCTGGGTCTTGGGTCTTGGTTTAGAAATCCTGTTCTCCAGTGGTGACTCTGCCACAGCTTCTTAGAGAGAAGGCTTATTCCAAGGCTTGGACAGGTAAATGACAAGACAAGGCTGTTGTGCTAGAAGAAAGGCGTATTAAGAAACGAAATGATGGGGATTGGTCAGAAAGTCACAGGTGGCAGTTTGAAGGGTCTCCTCATCTCTAAACCTGTAATAATTTTAGCATCAAAATAAGTCATCACAATGATTATAAACCACTGAATGAGATAACTCAGGAATATATACTAATATAAATGAGTAAACACATGAAGATTTCTTTACCATGTCAATTATTAACCACAGAAAATCATAAAAGAATGCTAAAACTTGCAGATGAAAGTTTCACAAGAAATTTCCATTTCTCATCAAAAGATCTCTCCATAAATTATTAATTACAAAGGGAAAAGTAATGACTTCATAATGGAGAAACCTGGTGGATACCACCTGAAACAACTCTTCCAGTGGGTCAGTGGTACCTGGAGAAGAACTGGAATCTGCATTTCCTGGGAGTGAAGGGGTGGGGAGGAGTATGGAATGGAAGAGAGAAAACTTCACTAGCAGAATTACAACCAGAAATCAAGGAGAACATTTAGAACTGTTTTAAGGAGGTGGTAGGTGAGCAACTCCAAACTTATTAATCAAGGCCTTAAAACACCTAGCATATATAATTTTGCATTTTAACATACTTTTAATTTAATTAATAGAAGCGAAATAGCCATAAATGTGAGAGTGATGATGAGATTATTAGAAGTTGGTTTTCTGTTCAAAGTCAGAGGTAAACATTGTTAAGAAGGACATTTTTCAAAGGTGTTTCAAGCATAAATTTGAGGAAGTTGTTTTCTTTTTTTTAAATTGTAGTTACTGGCTATGCATGTAACTCTAAACAGACAGGGTTGTGTATGTGGGTAAGTGTGTGTGCATGAATTTAGAACCCAATCTTTATGGGTAATTAGAAATAATCCCAAAAGATGGGTGCAGTGGCACATGCCTATAATCTTAGCTACTCAGGAGGCTGAGGCAGGAGGATTGCCTCTTTGAAGACAGGCTGGGCAATTTAGCCCAAGCTAAATCTCAAAATAAAATAAAGAGAACTGGAGGACGTAACTCTAGCAGGGTGCTTGCTTAGCTTGTTTGAGGGCCTGGGTTCAATTCCCTGTACCACCCCAAATCCCAGAGACATAACTTTACTTGTTTTGGGGTACTCTGGAAAATGATTCAGAGTTTTACCTTGTAGACTTTAATATATTTTCTACCATTCTGAAATCATAGATTTTAGAACGAAGGACAAAACTACACCAAAAACCAAAACCCACACCTGTCCCTTTCATCTTCACTGTAATAACAAGTTCAATGTTATAGATGAGCTTCAAAAAGACCAGCACAGCTGTTCATGTCCTCTTGTTTGGAAGTGATGGAACCAATATTTCTTTCTCCTGCTTCCCAGAACAGAGCAGCTTCCAGAAGCAGTAGATTTTTTTATTTTTTATTTTTTAGGGAGGCAATTGTTAATTTTTTATTTTCTGGGTTTATTTTAATTAATCACTGTTACATGTTGAAGCTCTGGGAATCTAAGTTCTTTTTTTAAATTAAAATATTTTTTATTTTTACAGACACATTTTGATTCATTGTACATAAATGGGGTACAACTTTTCATTTCTATGTTGTACACAATGTAGATTCACACTATTCATGTAATCATACATATACATAGGGTAATACTGTCTGTTTCATTCTACTGTTTTTCCGTCCCCACTCCCTCCCACCCCTTTTTCCTCTACACCATCCAAAGTTCCTTCATTCGTCTCTTCCCCCCATTACCCCCCCTCATTATATATTGTCATGCACTTTTCAGAGAAAACATTTGGCTTTTGGTTTTTTGGGCTTGGCTTATTTCACTTAGCATGATATTTTCCAACTTCATCCATTCATCAACAAATGCCATAATTTGATTCTTCTTTATGGCTGAGTAATATTCCATTGTATATATATACCACAGTTTCTTTATCCATTCATCAACTGAAGGGCATCTAGGTTGGTTCCACAATCTAGCTATTGTGAATTGAGCAGCTATGAACATTGGTGTGGTTGCATCACTGTAGTATGCTGATTTAAAGTCCTTTGTGTATAAACGGAGGAGTGGGATAGCTGCGTCAAATGGTGGGTCCATTCCAAGTTTTCTAAGGAATCTCCATACTGCTTTCCAGAGTGGCTGTACCAATTTGCTACTCCACTAGCAATGTATGAGTGTGCCCTTTTCCCCACATCCATGCCAACACTTATTATTGCTTGTGTTCTTGATAATAGCCGTTCTAATTGGAGTTAGATGAAATCTTAGGGTGGTTTTAATTTGCATTTCTCTAGTTACTAGGAATGATGAGCACTTTTTCACATATTTGTTGTTCACCTACATATCTTCTTCTGTGAAGTGTCTGTTCATTTCCTTAGCCCATTTATTGATTGGGTTCTTTGTATTTTGGGTGTAAAGTTTTTTAAGTTCTTTATAAACTTTGGAGATGAGTGCTCAGTCTGAAGTGTGTGTGGAAAAGATTTTCTCCCACTCTGTAGTCTCTCTTTTCACATTAGTAATTGTTTCCTGTGCTGAGAAAAAAAACGTTTTAGTTTGAATCTATCCCATTTATTGATTCTTGCTTTTATTTCTTGTGCTATGGGGGTCTGGTTAAGGAAGTCTGGTCCTAAGACAACGTGATGGAGATTCGGGCCTGCTTTCTCTTCTATTTGGTGAAGGGTCTCAGGTCTAATTCCTAGATCCTAGATCCATTTTGAGTTGAGTTTTGTACAGGGTGAGACATAGGGGCTTAATTTCATTTTACTGCATATGGATTTCCAGTTTTCCCAGCACCATTTGTTGAACAGGCTGTCTTTTCTCCATTGTAAGCTCTTGGCACCTTTGTCTAGTATGAGATAACTGTACTTAGTGGGTATGTCTCTGTGCCTTCTATACTGTACCATTAGTCTACCTGTCTATTTTGGTGTCAGTACCATGCTGTCTTTGTTACTATTGCTCTATAGTAGAGTTTAAGGTCTGGTATAGTGATATCTCCTGCATCACTCTTCCTGCCCAGGATTGCTTTGGCTATTCTGGGTCTTTGTTTTTCCAGATGAATTTCATGATTGCTTTTTCTGTTTCTATGAGAAATGTCATAGAGATTTTAATTGGAATTGCATTGAATCTGTATAGCACCTTTGGAAGTATGGTCATTTTGATAATATTAATTCTGCCTATCCAAGAACATGGGAGATCTTTCCATCTTCTAAGGTCTTCCTCAATTTCTTTTCAGTATTTTGTAGTTTTCACTGTAGAGATCGTTCACCTCTTTGGTTAGATTGATTCCCAAGTATTTTTTTTTTTTTGAGGCTATTGCAAATGCAGTTTTTTTCCTCATTTCTCTTTCAGATGTTTCATCGCTTATGTATAAAAATGCTTTAGATTTGTGTGTGTTGATTTTATATCCTGCTATTTTGCTGAATTCATTGATGAGGTCTAGAAGTTTTCTGGAGGAGTTTTTGATCCTCTAAATAGAGAATCATGTCATCAGCAAATAGTGACAGCTTGAGTTCCTCTTTTCTATTCGTATCCCTTCAAATTCTTTAGTTTGTCTAATTGCTCTGGCTAGTATTTCGAGGACCATGTTGAATAGAAGTGGTGAAAGAGGATATCCCTATCTTGTTCCCGTTTTTAAAGGGAATGGTTTCAGTTTTTCTCCATTAAGAATGATGTTGGCCATTGGCTTAGCATAAATAGCCTTTACAATGTTCAGGTATGTTCCTACTATCCCTATTTTTTCTAGAGTTTTGAGCATGAAGGGGTGTTGTATTTTGTTGAACACTTTTTCTGCATCAATTGAAATAACCATATGATTCTTATCCTTAAGTCCATTGACATGATGGATTACGTTTATTGATTTACGGATGTTAAACCATCCTTGCATTCCAGGGATGAACCCCACTTGATCATGGTGCACTATCTTCTTAATATGTTTTTTGGATAAGGTTTGCCAGTATTTTGTTAAGGATCTTTGCATCTATATTCATCAAGGATATTGGTCTAAAATTTTCTTTCCTTGATGTGTCTTTGCCTGGTTTGGGTATGAGGGTGATATTAGCTTCATAGAATGAGTTTGATAGGGTTCCCTCCTTTTCTATTTCCTGGAATACTTTGAAGGTCTTGTAGAACTCAGCCGAGATTTGTCTGGTCCTGGACTTTTCTTGGTTGGTAGACTTTTGATGGCTTCTTCTATTTCATTGCTTGATATTGGTCTGTTTAAATTGTGTATGTCCTCCTGGTTCAGTTTGGGAGGAGCATATGTCTCTAGAAATTTTTCAATGTCTTCGGTAGTTTCTATTTTGTTGGAATATAGATTTTCAAAGTAGTTTCTCATTATTTTATGTATTTCAGTGGTGTCTGTCATGATATTTCCTTGTTCATCCTGAATTTTAGTAATTTGAGTTTTCTCTCTCCTTCTCTTTGTTAGTGTGGCTAAGGGTTTGTCTATTTTGTTTACTTTTTAAAAGAACCAACTTTTTGTTTTGTCAATTTTTTGAATTGTTTCTTTTGTTTCAATTTCATTCATTTCAGCTCTTATTTTAATTATTTCTTGTCTTCTACTACTTTTGGTGCTGTTCTGTTCTTCTTTTTCTAGGGCTTTGAGCTGTAATGTTAGGTCATTGAATTGTTGACTTTTCATTCTTTTCTTGAATGAGCTCCATGCAATGAATTTTCCTCTTAGTACCACTTTCATAGTGTCCCAGAAATTTTGATATGTTGTATCGTCATTCTCATTAACCTCCAAGAATTTTTTTATCTCCTCCCTGATGTTTTCTGTTATCCATGCTTCATTAAATAGCATATTATTTAGTCTCCAGGTGTTGTAGTAATTTCTGTTTTTCATTTTGACATTGATTTCTAATTTCATTCCATTAAGATCTAATAGAACACAAGGCAGTATCTCTATTTTTTTGCATTTACTAAGGGCTGCTTTGTGGCATAACATATGGTCTATTTGAGAAGGTTCCATGGGCTGCTGAGAAGAAAGTGAATTTGCTCATTGATGGATGGAATATTCTATATATGTCTGTTAAGTCTAAGTTATTGATTGTGTTATTAAGTTCTATGGTTTCTTTATTTAGTTTTTGTTTGGAAGATCTATCCAGTGGTGACAGCAGTGTGTTAAAGTCACCCAGAATTATTGTCTTGTGGTCTATTTGATTCCTGGAATTGAGAAGGATTTTTTTTTTGATGTACATGGATGCACCGTTGTTTGAGGCATAAATATTTACAATCGTTATGTCTTCCTGATATATAGTTCCCTTAAGCAGTATGAAATGTCTTCTTTATCCCTTCTGACTAACTTTGGCTTGAAGTCCACTTTATCTGAAATAAGTATGGAAACCCCTGCTTTTTTACTGAGTTCATGTGTGTGGTAGGTTTTTTCCCATCCTTTCACCTTTAGTTTGTGGATGTCTTTTTCTACAAGATGAGTCTCTTGAAGGCAGTATATTTGGGTCTTTCTTTTTAATCTATTCTGCCAGTCTATGTCTTTTGATTGATGAGTTTAGGCCATTAACGTTCAGGGTTATTATTGAGATATGATTTGTATTCCCAGTCATTTGGGCTTATTTTTGGTTTTTAATTTGGTTTGGTTTCTCCTTTGAGTGGTTTTTCTCTAAGGTAGTTCCTCCCTTTGCTGACCCACATTGTTGTTTTTCATTTCCTCCTCATGGAATATTTTATTGAGAATATTCTGTAGCACAGGCTTTCTATTCATAAATTCTTTTAACTTTTGTTTATCATGGAAAGATTTTATTTCATCTTCAAATCTGAAGGTTAGTTTTGCTGGGTATAGGATTCTTGGTTGGCAACCATGTTCTTTCAGAGCTTGAAATATGTTGGTCCAGGCCCTTCTAGCTTTTAGAGTCTGGGCTGAGAAATCTGCTGATATCTGTATTGGTTTCCCCCTATATGTAATCTGATGCTTTTCTCTCACAGCCTTCAAAATCCTATCTTTATTTTGTATGTTAGGCATTTTCATTAAAATGTGCCTTGGTGTGGGTCTTTTGTAATTTTGTGCAGTTGGTGTTCCATAAACCTCTTGTATTTGATTTTCCATTTCATTCTTCAGGTTTGGGAAATTTTCTGATATTATTTCATTGACTAGGTTGTCCATTCCTTTGGTTTGTATCTCTGTGCCTTCCTCAGTCCCAATAATTCTTAAATTTAGTCTTTTCATGATGTCCCATAGTTCTTAGAGATTCTGTTCATGATTTCTTACCATCTTCTCTGGGAAACTTTATTTTCAAGATTAAATATTTTGTCTTCATTGTCTGAGGTTGTGTCTTCCAAGTGGTCTAGTCTTTTGGTGATGCTTTCCATTGAGTTTTTTATTTGGTTTATTATTTCCTTCATTTCAAGGATTTCTGGTTTTTTTTTTTAACTCTGTCTCTTTGTTGAAATGATCTTTTGCTTCCTGCAGTTGCTTTTTCAACTGCTTATTTGTATGACCATTCATTGCCTGCATTTGCTCTCTTGTCTCATCCTTTGCTTCACAAATCATTTTAATCATGCCTAATCTGAAGTTCTTTTCTGACATTTCTTCTATCATACTGTCACTGGATTCTATTAATATAGAATCTAGATTTGTTTGGATCATTTTCTTCCCTTGCTTCTTCATGTTGTTCATGTATCTTCCCCTCTAGCAGTGCAGATCTGGGGTAATGCAGTTTCCCCCCTATAGGCTTATAGTGGCCCTATAGGTTTCCAAAAACTTTTCTTTAAGGGGGAGATCAATATTAGCAGTTCCCATTTCAGACAGTATGCAACCAGAAACTAAATAGCCCCTATGAGGACGTTAATAATATTGTCATAATAAACAGAATGTGTTCAATTATTATCTTCAGTATAACAAATAGATTTGCAATAAGGTCTGCAGTTTCTAATGGAGGACAAAGAGGATGTGGAGGGGTGTAGGATGTAGCTGTTAATAGGATAAGAAAAGAATATACAGAAGTTCTAGATCACAAAAAGAGTGAGAGTGTAATCAAAAGAAGTCAGTTGTTAGCATGGGAAAAGGGAGAAAGAGACTTTAAAGGAACAGGTAAACAAAAGGAAAAGAGAGTGAGAAAATAAAGAAATAAAAACTTAAAATTTTTTAATAAGTAGAAAAAAGAAAATCTACACTATAACAGTCATATAGTATACAAACCTCCCAGTCTTCAATAGCCTGATGTATGAGAAGTATCTGACAATGAGCTTCTAGTCTCTAGTAGGCATCTCAGGATGAGATTTGCCTCACCTAAAGATGGGAGATACAGCTTCCAGGATTATCCAAGATGGCCACTCTGGCTTCCAAATGTGTTGGCAAATGGGAGCCACAGCTTGGGGTGTGGGTGTGGTCATCTGGAGGTCCTGGAGGCGGGGTGCAATCAGTCAGTCTGGGGGTCCTGGTGATAGGGCGCAGTCAGTCGATGTGAGGGCCCCGGAGGCAGGGAGTGATCAGTCAGGCTGAGCGATCCTGGAGACGGGGCTCAGTCAGTCTGGCCAGGGGTCCTATGGGGCCTGGTTGTTGTCTATTCATCCATTTCAGTTTTTCTTTTCTTGGTTTTTCTTTCTTCAGTTTCACTCTTCTTATCTCTTGCTTTTCAAATGCTTATCTTCAAAGTAAAAAGCATTGGTTGTTTCTGTTGAACATTTACTTTTCTTCTTCTTCTTCTTTTAAATTGTAAGCCCTTTTTTATTTAGCAATCTATGAAAACACCAATAATGTCTAAATATGTTACCCCATGGAATTTAAGGAGTTAAGAATACTTGATGTTATATTTAACAGCATTTTAACATTGTAAATTAATCGAATGTCTTTAACAAACACATTTATGAGTAATCTCACACATGTCAAATCTATTTACTTATTTTTCATAAAAACCAAGATATCAGACAAGTGTGTTGAACAGTATTTGCATCTCTTTCTTGTTGAAGTAAAGTCCTAGAAACAATGGATATTAGACATTTTATAGACATCAACATTTTGTTTGACCACTTAGACTTGTGAGTTAAATAAAAATTTAAAGACATTTTATGTTCATTTGTTTACCCAGTTTAAAAGGAACCTTTTTAAATTATATGAATTAAAGGCATCTGGATTCACTTATAAAATTTTAATTCATGAGTGATCATTATCTATCTGCCAATTTTGACACCATGTACATGATGTATGGATGCACATATATAAGCAGACAACATGACATACGCATAACATAAAAGCAAAGGCCTTGTAACTTTTCGGAGGTGAATCTCCATTGCAATGTTACAGATGTTTTAAAATTCTAGTTGAATAAAAATAGGACTGATCAGAAAAATATTAAAATCATGAGCTCAAAAAATATAGAATTTAAAGGAAAAACAAGAGTCCTAGAAAAAAATGACAGGGCCATTAATTATTTTAGTAAAGCACCATGCAATTTACTTTCTGGCTTATATTAGTGTGAGTTCAGGTAAAAGATGCTTTTTCTTTTTCTTTGTTTCCCTTGGGTCTCAGATTGATCTCCTGCTGAGCCTGGAGGCTTCTTCCACTTACTTTCATTGTAAGCCTTGACTGAGATCTGGAAGGAGCTGAGGGAAATTGCTATTTTTCAGCTGAAACCTCATGCCTACGGCATTTTAATCATTTTTTTCCATTTAGTAATTGGCCAGGTTTGGATGTTGAAAAATTATGAGACTTTAAGTTAGAGCATTTACCTTTCTTATGTCCCTCGCATATTGCCAGAATGCTGTTCTTTTTACAAATTTGAATCAAAAGTTGTAGTTATTACCTATTCCAGTGCCTTACCTAAGCCCTATATGCAGGGCCCAATTCAGTTCTAAGTATATAGCTCATGTTCAATAAATATATATAGCTGATAAAGACTAATATTTAGATTTAAAGGTTGAGCATGGAAAAAGAGATAATTTTGTCTCCTCCACAGCCAAGTGTAATAGGTAAAGAATTATGAAAAATGAAATTATGGCATTTGCAGGAAAATGGATGGAACCAGAGAAGACCATCATGTTAAGTGAGATAAGTCAAACTCAGGAGGTTAAGGGTTGTATGTTTTCTCTCATATATGGAAATCTAGAAAGGAAAAAAGAAAACAAAGGTGGGGGTAGATCTCCTAAAAATAAAAGGGAGATCAGGAGAGGAAAGGGACCAAGAGGTGGAAAGGGGGTAGAGAGAGGGGAAATGTTGGGGAGTGATATTGGCTAAATTATATTGTGTACATGTATGAATATGTAACAACAAATCCCATCAATATGTACAACTAAAATACACCAATAAATATGTGGAAAATAAAATAGAAGAAAAGATAATGAAAAGTAAATAAATAAAATAGAAAAAAAATTGTACATAATTATTCAAATAATCACTTTGCTAATTCAAATCTGCCTTTTGTGTATGTCAAGTGATCTGAATCTTTTGGGTATCCCCTCTAAGAGAGAGGTCACTTTGAGATACCCAAATCCATTTTTATTTTCCCTCCTTAAAGGTACCAGAAGAAAAGGCGAGAAAAATGTATAAGATTTTCTTTTTTCGTACATAAACATATGTCATTAAGGAAAGTGTTTTACCATTTATTCAGCAAGTTATAATCTTAAGTCTCCTGGGAAGTGCGTTAACTATTTTAGCATTATTTTAGCACTGTTTTAGGATGTTTTTTTCTGCTAGGGTTTGCAAAGTAGGTATAATCATTTCCTGCACTAGTAAGAACTTTGATACCTGTTTAAACATTTAAATTTTCTGTTATTTGAAGTTTGCATTAATATCAAGATCCATTGATAAAAATAAGTGCAGCTTTCTTTCTTTCTTTCTTTCTTTCTTTCTTTTGTACTGGAGATTGAATCCAGGGGTGCTTTACCACTGAGCTACATCCCCAGCACCTTATATTTTTAATTTTGAGACAGGGTCTCTCAAAGTTGCCAAGGCTGGTGTTGAACTTGGGATCATCCTGCCTCAGCCTCCTGAATTTCTGGGATTACAGGTGTGCACCACTACAGTTTATTTTCATGAGCAGGAAATACAGCTAATAAACAGAGACATGGTAAAAATGTTTAACCTTACTAAAAATCAAGGAATAAAATAAAACCTAAGGATCCTATTTTTCTTAAAAAAAATATGATAAAGATAGAATAGATCCACAGATGGGAAAGTAACTAAATAGACAGTATCTGTTTTAGTGAGCTTTTTTACAGTGATCAAAAGACCAGACAAGAACAATTTTAGAGGAGAAAAAGTTTATTTAGGGTTCCTGGTTTCAGGGGCCTCAGTTCATAGATGACCAACTCCATTGCTCTGTTCTGGAGGCAAGGCAGAACATCAGAGCAAAGGGGATGATGGAGAAAAGCAGCTCAGCACATGAAAATCAGAAAGCAGAGACAGTTCTGCAGACCAGGAACAAAATATAAACCCCAAAGGCACTCCCCTAGTGACCCACCTCCTCCAGCCATACCCTACCTGTCTACAGTTACCACCCAGTTAATCCCTATCATTGGATTAATGCACTGATTAGGTTAATGCTTTCATTTCACCTCTAAATTTTCTTGCATTGTCTCACATGTGAGTTTTTGGGGGACACCTAATATCTAAACCATAATAGTATCCAGTTTTCTTTTATAAGTGATACTGTCATGTGTCTTTATGTAGAATACACATTCTTTAATAAAGATTAGTTATTTAATTTTTTTTTAACCCAGAACCTTGCATATACTAAGCATGTACTCTACCATTGAGCTACACTTCCAGCTTGCTTAGTGTTCTTGATTCACTATTACCTCATCTGTAAAATAATAGTGTGGACTTAGGGTCTCCAAGAGTCTTTCTTATTGCTATAATCTCTGATACTCTGGAGGCTGAAGCAGGAGGATAACAAGTTCAGGGCCAACCTGAGTAACTTAGCAAAGCCCTGTCTCAAAATAAAAAGGACAGGGGACATAGCTCAGAGGTAGAGCACTCCTGGGATCAATTCCCAATACTGCCAAAACAAAACAAAACAAAAAATGACTTGCTGAATGTTCACACATTTGTAATCCCAGCAACCTTGAAGGCTGAGGCAGGAGGATTGCAAGTTTGAGGCCAGCCTCTGCAATTTAGAGAGAACTTGTCTTGATATAAAATAATAATGAAATAAAGTAAGGGCTAGAAATGTAGCTCAGTGGTAAAGTGCCACTGCTGGATTCAATTCCCAGTACCATATGCACGCACACAAATGCTCCTTAAAGCTCTAAGAATGTACTTTTACAAGAAAAATACAAGGGCTATCATCAAAAAGTAATTATTTTGGGGGGAAAGTGATTAAAATATAGTAGTGACCCAATAAGTGATCTTAGTAAATCACACAGAAATATATATTTGGCAATACATGGTATCATTGCAAAGAAGTGTGGAGCCAGGATTAGCTACTTTGGGTTCTAAGGTATTTTTCCTTTCTTTAGGTAAAATGAATCATTCAGCTGTTGCAATACTCATGACTCAGGCCAAATTGCCCTGTAAGTTACTTTATGAATAGAATTACAAGACTAATTCTATAATTAGTGATAAAGATCTCAGCATCCAGTTAGTGAAGTTGTACTCTTTGTACTATTGCTAATGAAGTAAAGAGACTTACTTCACAGACTGGTCTGAGTTTACTTACATACTGAGTTTCCAGATCTGTATTATGACAGCTTACTTCTATTAAGTTATGGTCTCACTAATTCTAGAAATTCTTTGATTATCTACTTAACACTAATTGCATGTCACTGGAAAGTTTCTTTTCATTATATTTTATGCTAACTTCTCCCTATTTGCTATTAAAAAGCTGTTTTCTTTTTCAGTCTTCGAGTCATGTGTTCTTTTCTTCTCAAAGCTTAAAATGAGTCTATACGAGCCAAGCCTTCAATTCTTGAACCAAATTTTGTTTTGGTGATTCCTGGCTGTGGTTTACGTCCATAATCCCAGCGGCTCAGGAGGCTGAGGTAGGAGGAGTGCAAGTTCAAGGCCAGCCTCAGCAATTTAGTGAGGCCCTAAGCAACTTAGCAAGACCTTGCCTCAAAATAAAAAATTAAAAGGGCTGGGAATGTGACTCAGTAATTAAGTGACCCTGGGTTCAATCCCTGGTAACACCCCGCCCCCCCCCAAAAAAGATACAAGACCCATTTCCTAAACATCTCTTACTGAACAAAAATGTCCGCCTGACTTGAGTCTAAACTTTCATGCAAACTGGGTCATAAATTGCTCTAACTGCCAGAATGTGTGAAGAAATCAACTCAGAAACTAATTTTAAGGCTAAAATCTCTACCATATGTAGGAATAATAATAATCATTATCATTATCATTATTATTCTGGGGATTGAACCCAGGGGCACGCTACCACTCTACCCCTAAGTTGCATCCCCAGCCTCTATTTTTTTCTTTTCTTTTTTTTTTTTTTAACTTTGAGACAAGGTCTCACTAAATTACCAAGGCTGGCCTCAGACTTGAAATCCTTCTGACTCAACCTCAAATGGCTGGGATTATAGGTGCACACCACTCTACCCAGCTAATACTTAGTGTTTGGTACTTTTCTGTCCACCTTCTGGTTAGATCATTTCTCTCTGATAAAATGGCAATAACAGTGCTCCGCAGCTCGTTTCAGCAGCACATATACTAAAACTGGAACAATACAAAGATTAGCATGGCCCCTGCACAAGGATGATATGCAAATTGGTGAAGCATTCTATGTTTTTAAAATTGATTATCAGTTGTTAAAAATAAAGTGCTCCCCATTCCACCTATTTTATTCACTAGTACTGTCCTTATACTTCTATCCAGATTCAGCTAATTTTACAGCATTTATTGATCAAACTCATGTTTTTTTTTAATTTAGTTCTTACAATTCTGTGAGACTGATGCAATGAGAACTATTTTGTATCCACTCTGGTAGAAGTTCCAGAAAAGTAAGTGATTTACTTAACGTCACAAAGTAAGCAATATCAGTACTTAAAACCAGTATTCTAACAATAAAGCCTAGTCTCTTAAAGATATCATCTCCCCTTCAATCCCTTCTTGAAATGAAGATGGGGAGGAGGGGAGGGAATTAACACTCTAATTTATATACAAAGTAGTTGTAATTTCTTTTCTTCTTATGGTATTGGGGATTAAGCCCAGAGGCATTTTACAACTGAGCTATACCCCCAGCTCTTTTTATTTTTTAAGACAGAGTTTTATTAAATTGCTCAGGCTAGCCTTGAACTTGTGATCCTCCTGCCTCAGCCTCCAGAGTCTCAGGGATTACAGGCATGTGCTGCGGTGTCCAGCTGTAATTTCTTTTCTTTTTATTTATTTATTTTTGTTTTGTTGTATTGGTAATGGAGGTTGAACCCATGGGCACTTGACCACTGAGCTACACCTTAGCTCTCTCTTTTTTTTAATTTTGAGTTAGGGTCTTGCTAAGTTGCTTAGGGCCTTGCTAAATTGCCAAGGCTAGCTTCAAAATTGCCATCCTCAGCGATTATCAAGAATACAAGCAACAATAGGTGTTGGAGAGGATGTGGGGGAAAAGGTACACTCATACATTGCTGGTGGGGCTGCAAATTAGTGCAGCCACTCTGGAAAGCAGTATGGAGATTCCTTAGAAAATTTGGAATGGACCCACCATTTGACCCAGCTATCCCACTCCTCAGTTTATACACAAAGGACTTAAAATCAGCATACTACAGAGATACAGCCACATCAATGTTCATAGCTGCTCAATTCACAATAGCCAGACTGTGGAACCAACCTAGATGTCCTTCAATTGATGAATGGATAAAGAAACTGTGATATATATATACATATATACACAATGGAATATTACTCAGCTATAAAGAATAATAAAAATTATGGCATTTGCAGGCAAATGGATGAAATTGGAGAATATCATGCTAAGTGAGATAAGCCAATCTCAAAAATCCAAAGGACAAATGATCTCACTGATAAGCAGATGATGACACATAATGGGGGGTGGGAGGGGTGCAAGAATGGAGGAAGGAGGGACTATATAGAGGGAAAAGAGGGGTGGGAGTGGGGGGGGAAGGAAAAAAAATAACAGAATGAATCAAACATCATTACCCTATGTAAATGTATGATTATGCGAATGGTATGCCGTTACTCCATGTACAAACAGAGAAACAACATGTATCCCATTTGTTTACAATAAAAATAAATTTAAAATAAAAATTGCCATCCTCCTGCCTCGGTCTCCAGAGTCATTGGGATTACTGAGCCCATGCCACCAGGGAACCCGACTTTATTTTTTTAAAGCAAAAAAATTTCTTTTAAACTTTTTCACTGTTTAGAAAAAATGAGGAATTTCTCCACCTTTCTTTACAAACTGAAAATAATATTTTTTAAATCCCTGCTTTCTTTCTAGATTTGCAATACCTCTCACACAGAAATTCAGTTATAATAGTGGTAGCATTTTCAGATGTCATAAACTGTTTTTAGGAAAGAAATTTGTACAGAAAAGTATTCCGATTGCCCCAGAAATCACATTTATCACACCTAAAAGTGAGGTAAGGATTTATATTGCAATATCTTTCTTGGAAATGCTGGGTTGCATATCATATTAACCTTAGAAGATAATGATTACAATGTATTTCATTTTTTAGAGGGCAGTTTCTCTGATACAAATACAAAAGTCATAATAATTTTCCAGTGAGGTAAGTTATTATATTACTTTTATCCTAAGTGCTGTGACTTTTGCCTAGTATCATTCACATACTCATTTATTTAAGCAGTGTTTACTGAGCTTTTATTAGTATGTTATATTCTGGAATGAAAAAGCAGGAAGAAATAGAAATAACAGTGTGGCGAGAGATAAACTAGTAATAAAATGTATTATACACTTACTTAATATTGAATTTCCAAATACATAAGATTAATACTTCCATGTCTATTTTGGTTTTTAAACAAAGGATTGTTGGATCTGTGTTGATGGCTACTAGCCACTTGTATTCAAAGAATACTTATTCACCAAAAAATTGACACCAAATATGACTGTATTTTACATATACGACTAAAGGAATTTTATAAACCCTTAAAATATTCAATTTCTAGCTCTATGTGGTGATGCATGCCTGTCATCCCAGCTATTTGGAAGGTTAAGGAAGGAGAATCCCAAGTTCAAGACCAGCTTGGGCAACTTAGCAAAACCTTGTCTCAAAGTAAAAAATAAGAAGGGGTAGAGATGTAGTTCAGTGGTAGATAGCCTTCCAAGCATGTGTGAGACCCTGGGTTCAATCCTTAGTATAAGAGCAACCAAAAAATTCCATTACAGTCACCCTTGTTTTTGAGAAATTTTAATTGACATGCAAAAATTATATATGTTTATAAAATACACTATGATATTTTGGTACAAGTATACAATGTACAAATGTACAATGTGCAATGATCAAATCAGGTTGATTAACATATCCAACACTTAAACATTATAATTTCTTTGTGTTGGGAGCATTCAAAATGTTCTCTACTAGCTATTTTGAAATATATAATCAATTGTTGTGAACTCTAGTCACCCAACCATGCTATAGAGTATGAGAACACATTCCTCATATCTAACTCAATTTTTGTACACAGTAACTAACTTCTCTCTATTACCTTCCTCCTTCTAAATCTCTAGTGACCACTTCTCTACTTTCTACTTCTTTAAGATGAACTTATTTGGCTTCTGCATACGAGTGGGATCTTGTGGTATTTGTTTTTCTGTGCCTGGCTTCTCTTAAGGTCATGTTCTCCAGGCCCACCCGTGTTGCCACAAATGCGGCCTTTTTTAAGGTTTGGTAATAATCCACTGTGAATATGTTCCACAATTTCTTCACCCATTCAACCATGATCAGTGCACATCTAGGTTGACTCCACAACTTGGCTTTTATGAATAGTGCTTCAATCGACGTTTGAGTACAGATATCTCTACAACATACTGATTTCCTTTCCTTTTATTCACCACGGTTTTGGTTAGCATGCTGCTCTCCAAAGACTTTTTTAAGAATTAGAGCTGGGCATTATGGTACATGCCTATAATTCCAGTAACTTGAGAGATTGAGGCAGGAAGATTGCCAGCCCCCAGCAATTTAGTGGATCCTATCTGAAAATAAAAAATTATCCACAGCTGGAAATGTAGCTCAATGATAAAACACCCATGGGTTCAATTCTTAGTACCAAAGAACAACAACAAAAAGTAGAAATGGCTAATTTCAGACAACTTTTAATTTTTTTTTCTGGTACTAAGACTTAAACATCCCCAGTGTAATGAGACAAAGAAATAATAGGAATTGCTATAGTTGTGTGTTATGTAGTAAAAATAAGCTGTATTTGGTATTTGCCTGGACTTGTAAAACTAAAATAAAGGCGCCTGGTGACAAACTTGCTGTGTGGCAGGATGACACTCCTGAACAATGCCGATTTGAACCTTTATCTATGATTCCAGTGGTGGTTCCTAGAATAGTCATGTTCTGGTCTTTCAGCCGAGCATGACTGGGTTGAAAATCACTACTTACACCCCTGGACTTTTGGAGCAAACTATCAGCAGCGCCGTGACCAGAGGACTCCACATTGCTGTGTCTCTTGACTGCCCCAGCTGCTGTCCACTCCATCACTGACTGCTGATCAACCGTTGTCTTCGAGGCTAGATGACTGGCCACCTCTCTCGCGGTGACAACTGCTCCCCAGCCTCTGGCTTATCGGACACCCGAGGACATCCAAAGACATCCGAGGAGCTGAGAGAGGCTATGGCTGAGAAGAGCCCCCTAGGTCTTGTTGACTGATTTCTTGGCCAAGAGACATTACATTGAGTAAGTCCATGGGGATTGGACTCTAGGTGAACAAGGGAGTGAATCTTCAATGTATTCATGACTTGCTATTATTAGGAATGTTGAGTGTGCATTGCACTAATAAAATCCACTTGTTGGAACCAAACTTGATTCCTCTCTTACTCACTGCTCGCGACACCCAGTCCTTTTGTTTTTTATATTGAGACAGGGTCTCACTAAGTTGTCCAGATCAGTCTTGAACTTGTGATCCTACTGCCTCAGCCTCTGGAGTCACTCAGATTATTGGCAAGAACCACTGCACCTGGCTGGAAAACTGAAAGTTTTGTTTATTTTTTGAATTGGGGTTTTCCTAAAAGGTCCAGGCTTGACCTTGGACTCTCAATCCTCCCACCTGTGCCTCCTAAACTGGAGGGTACAGGGTACACGCCATAGTACCTAGCTTGGAAAACTTAAATTTAGCCCATGCTCTATGTTAAGAAGTTCTAGCTAGGGTTGAGGGTAAAGTTCAGAGGTAGAGTGCTTGCCTAGCATGCTCAGGCCCTGGGTTTGATCTCCAGAATTGCAAAAATAAAAGAAAAAATAGTTTCAATTGTAAAGTAATAACATTGATTTCACAAGCCACCCTCATATGTTCAACAATAACAGATAAAAATCTCAAGTGTTCCAACACATAATGTTTAAAAGATACTATCTTGCAATTCATTTAAGTTCAACAAACATATATTGAATTCATATCGTTTATGCTGGAGGGGGTGCCTTGGAGTAGATGGCAGCAGTAAATTCACAAAGATGTGATTTTTCTGCCTTTCAAGAAGGAACACCCTTGTATAGCTTGGAATATCGGAGTGGGAAACACCACGTATGCAGTGTGAGGGCTAGGGATGTGACTCAGTAGTAGAGGGCTTGCCTAGCATGCATCAGGCCCTGAGTTTGCTCCCCAGCATCACAGAAATAAATTAATTAAATGAAAAAGCTCCCCATCTCTCCCAAAAAACCATGTCTCTCTCAAAATGGCTTGCATTTTTCCTTGAATGTGTATCCCTTCCCATCCTAAATAAACCTTTGTGCCTCTATGACACATACTGAAATTCTTTAAATAAAAAAAGAAAAGAAAAGATGGTGGTCATGATACAATTAGGAATACACAAATATAATCTTGAAAAAAAATGGGTGGAGGATAGAGAATATAGCATGAGAAACCCTACTATATATCATGTTGAGTCAAGGAAGCAGGGGAATGGAGCAGGGACAACTTGTTCACCAGGTTAGAGGTTAGGTCTAAGAAGCCTCACATAGTGGTGATATTTGCTTTAAATTTAAAGGAAGGCTGAGTATGGTGGCACACGCCAGTAATCCCAGTGACTTGGGAGGCCAAGGCAGGAGGATTGCAAGTTTGAGGTCAGGCTCCACATCTCAGAGAGACCCTGTCTTAAAAGTGAAAAATAAAAAGGGATGGGGATGTAGTTCAGTGGTAAAGTGCCTCTGGATTCCATCCCCAGTGGAAGGAAGGAAGGAAGGAAAGAAGGAAGGAAGGAAGGAAGGAAGGAAGGAAGGAAGGAAGGAAAGAAGGAAGGAAGGAAGGAAGGAATCTTACAGAGTAAAACAGATTTAACCAGGCACAGACCTGGGAAGACAAAATTTGCCAAAACAAAGATCACAATGCTATAGGATTTTTGATATCTTTCTTTCCTACAGCTGCATGCCTTCTGGCAGATTAGTATCTAATTACTTATAAGTTTATGTTTTCAGATACCTCTAGAGATTTGACAACGTGCCTTCAGTTTGGTTGATTGGATAGATTGATTATTTACTTATTGATACTAGGAATTGAACCCAGGGGTGCTTTGCCACTGAGCTACGTCCCCAACCCTTTATATTTTTATTTTGAGACAGAGTCTCACTAAGTTGCTGAGGTTGTCCTCAAACTTGGTGATCCTCTTACCTGAGTCTCCTGAGTCAGTTGAATTGCAGGACTATCCTATAGCACCCATTAATCAAAAATCTCTCTTGAATTTGGGCTGGGGATATAGCTCAGTTGGTAGAGTGCTTGTCTCACAAGGACGAGGCCCTGGATTCAATCCCCAGCACGGCCAAAAAAACAAACAAAAAAGAAAACAAAAACAAAAACAGAAAACCTCTCTTGATTCAATTTAATAGTAATGATTTTTTTTCAGGTGGGGATGAAACCCAGAGGCACTCAACCACTGAGATACATCCCAACACTTTTTATTTTGAGGCAGGTCTTTGTGAGTTGTCAAGGCTGCCCTCAAGGAACTGGGGATACAGCTCAGTGGTAAAGTGCTCCTGGGTTCAATCCCCAGTCCAAAACAAACAAACCAAAAAACCAAGGTGTAAAGTCATTCTACCTACTATTATAATGTTGGTAACAGCCTGAAAAGCTGCAGTTCTACTCACCATGGAGTAACTCAGAGCAGGGCACAGCCTGTTCTCTACATCTTGAGCCTGGGTATGTGGCTCAGTGTTAGAGTGCTTGCCTAGCATGCCCAACACCCTGGATTTGATCTCCAGTAGCACAAAAAATAAGTAAAAAAATAAATAAACAAATACATCAAATCAAATCAAATAAACATAAAATATGCTTTGATGTTGGAAATTGAATTATATATTGTAGTCTAACTTTTCTTTTTCTTTTGGGTACTGGAGTTTGAACACAAGTATGTTCTACCTCTGAGCTGCATCCCCAGTCCTTATTTTAACTTTATGTTAATTTTGAGACAGTGTCTTACTAAATTGCCCAAACTAGCTTCCTCTGTTTCAGGGAATACAGGTATAAGGATCACACCCAGATTTTTGTTTTTCTTTTAGTGAACTTGATCCTACTTTGTTGCTTGTATTTACAAGATCTTGAAATTTAAAATTCAAATTGTATCTACTTTGAAGACAGGGATTTTTGTCTCTTTTTCTTGCTGTTTATATCCCTACTGCCTAGAATAGCACCTGGCACTTAGAAGGTGCTTAACAAATGCTTTGAATAAATGAATACTATGAAGCATTGGTAAACTCACTCTACTTCCTCCAAGTTTAGGAACAATTGCCATTTATTCAAATTATTGATAAATGTAATCATAAAAATAATAAATTTAGAGAAAAACAGAAGGGAAAAGGGAGAGAGAATAGGAGAAAAATAAGGGGTAAGTAGTTTGTTAGAAGGGAATAAAAAGGAAAACTAAATTCCTATTTAATTTGCCAGAAATATTTGTTTTTTCCATATTGTTTAAAAGGCGAGTTGCTGGGTACTGTGGTACATGCCTGTAATTCCAGCAACTTGGCAGGTTGAAAAAGGAGGATTCCAAATCTGAGGCCAGCCTTAGCAACTTGATGAGGCCCTAAGCAACTTAGTGAGACCCTGCCTCAAAATAAAAATAAATAAATAAATAAAAAGGGCTGGGGATGTAGCACAGTCAAAAATTGTCCCTGAAATCCTCAATATGTAAATAAGTAAATAGTGAATCATCTGACTATACGCCTTCTAGTGAACGTGTTTGGGGCAGATGAATGAGACTTTATTTCAAAGAATGCTTGCATAAGCATCATAGTGGGCTTCTGAGCTCTCTCAGAGTCTTTCGAATCTTTTTTCTAACTCCCACGATTTCACACATTGTGAATCCTAGTTCTGCAAGCTGGAAGCTATAAATCTCACCTTCCCTAGACTCACTTAGCCCTCACACACTCAGCATGTGTGGGATTCTGTCCTAGCAGCTCTGGTGCAAGGTTTTGACTCAAAGGAGAACATTATAGATACAGAGGATTGGGCAGAGTTTGTCAAGGTGATAAGTCTGGTCAAGAAGCACAGGGATCACAGCAGCAGCAGGGGCAAAGGTCCTGGTTAAGTGCCCTGGGCTCAATCCCTGGTAATAAACAAACAAACAAACAAACAACTAAATAATTGCCAGAGTGAGTCAGTTCTGTTTATAATCAAAAAGCCCTACTATAACCATTTGTAGAATGAATTCACAGTGATAATTTTTAATGTTTTATAAACTCAGCCCATGTGAAATGCTAAAGGCAGAGACTAGTCAGAGACAGCACATCCATTGGATACACAGAAATTACACATTAGTTGATTTGTTCCTCTCCCTCCTTCCATTCACCATTTCATTTCCAGGAGCATGTCAAGTTTGAGGCCAGCCCCAGCAACTTAACCTGTCTCAAGATGAAAAATAAAAAGGGCTGGGGTGTAGCTCAGTGGCAGAACACCCCTGGGTTCAATCCCCAGTACTAAAACAAACAAACAAAAAAAAAAAAAACAAGAAAAGAAACAAAGAAAATAATGAAAATAGTATAGAAATAATGCAAAGCAAAATTTAAATCCATGCCATTAATGTTTATATGTATGTGTGTGTATTTTTTTTTTTTTTAACTAAGGATTGAATCCAGGAGCACTCTACCACTGAGTGACACCCCCCAACACACACACATATACTTTTTCTTTCTTCTTTTTTTTTTTTTCCTTGAGACAGGGTCTTACTAAATTGCTCAGGCTGACCTTGAATGTCTTAATGAATTCTTTTGCTACTAAGGATGTAGTTCAAAGGTAGAGTGCTCCTGCATTCTATCCCCAGTACTGAAAAAAAAAAAAAAAAGAAAGAAAGAAATTTCAGATAAACATGTCAGTTGTGGTTTCTACCTTAAGCTATTCATTCCGGGAAATGAGCCTTTCAATTTATGTTCCTTGTTTTCACAGCATGAAAACATGTTTGTTCTTTCTGGTTGTAGGAGAGTTGGAAAAAAGACCTTGAGTGTTCACGGGAAGGTGCTTGGATGTATGCCATTAGTAACTTACAGGAAGTTAGTACTTTGGTAAGGAAAATGACATAGTAAAGGGTGTTTTTCTTTTTTTCATGTTTTAAGTTATAAAGGTAATATATGTTCACAATTTTTAAAAATCAAGTAATGTAGATATAAGATATACTGTCTAGTTGGGCCCATGATAATACATTCTTGCTTTTTTTCATAATGGTGTTCTAAAGAGCAGGCATGAATTTAATTTCTTGGTCAGTCAGTTTCATGAAAAAAAAAAAAGAAAAAAACAACCTCCCCACCCCCAAAAAGAAATTTAATTAGGAAAAATGAAGCAATATGATTTGAAAATAGTGCTAAACATCTTAACTTTATATTATATATAACATCTCCATTTAATCTTCAGAAAAAGAAGCATGCAAAATGTTAATGAAAAATTAAAGAAAATTATGTTTAATGAAGGAGAAAATAGCCTAGTATTTTAATAGCTTCTATAAAATAAGTTCAACTGTGTGTAAAAGAGAAGGTAAAAATAATGAGAGATAAAACATTAGTTTTTTTATCCCCCTACTATATCAAGCATCACAACTTTCATGTTAGCGTGCATTAGGGAAACATTTTCTTTTTTATACATATTAACACAAAATTACCCCTCTGTTATGAATGACCAGAATGCTGTAAGGCCTTGTGTACTCCAGTGTACAGAAAGGAAAGCGTGCATGATAGAATCAGAGCTGTCGAAGAGCTGGGAATGTAGCTCATGGGTGGAGCGCTAAACTTAACCTAGCATGTATGAGGCTCTGATCTTCAGCACTGCAAAAAACAAAACCAAACCAAACAAAAAACAAACAAACAAACAAAACCACTGGAGTTGTCTAGAGAAAGCTACATCAATACGCCTCATGGTTTTATCCCCCCCACCCCCACCCCGTGCCTAGCCTAGTGAATGGCAAATAAATACCTAACACTTTTTTGTTACAATCCTCACAAAAACCCAGATATTACATCTTAAGATATCTTTTGTTCATTCGCTAGAACAAAGGTTAAGAACTTTTGGAATGATGACAATTGTCTGAATTCTAGATTTCCACTGATTCACTTCTATTGTCCATAACATGGAATTTCTTTGCCTTTGTGTCCATCTCTGACTCTTAGCATCTCATGTACTATTTACTGGGCCCCCTGTGTTTGGTGTAATATCAGTAGCTCAGTTATTGTGGGTTTACAACATCTCTCTGATCCCAGTATCTTTGAATTCATACCCTGTGAGTTATGAATTCTGATCTTTGTCATCTCTTTGCCTTATTTCTGCCCCAGGATTTAATAAGGACATCATATGCAGGGTCAGTATCGCGAAACCTTAGGAAAACTAAAGAGTACTGGCAAGGCCATAAGGTCAATTACAGGTAATAAAAAATATATAAATTTTTGAACCAATAAAGAAAAATAAGCGTGGCAACAATCTTAAAAGTCTGGCTTTCATATTTCAGAATTTACCTCTAAAAGAGATGATCTCTTTAAAGAATATAACCACAATGCCATTATCATACAAAAATAATAAATTCAGTAATAGCTTAATAGCAAATCTCCAGTGAGCATCCAAATTTCCTTGATATTCTCATAGTTCTAGTAAAATTTTTATTTAATCTTTTCCCCAGCATTTTATTGTAAAAAAGGAAAAAAAAATTTTTTGAGGTTCTGGGGACTGAACCCAGTCTTGTGTACTAGGCAAGTGCTCTAGCACTGAATTACATCTCCAACCCTTTTTATTTTATTGTGAAATAAGACCTCCCTAAAATGCCAGATTGGTCACAAACTTGTGAACCTCCTGCCTCAGCTTCCAGAGTAGCTGGGATTACAGACATGTACCACTACACCTGACTTCATGAACAATTTTACACAGATCCCAATGTAGTGGTGCATGCCTGTAATTCCAGCAGCTTAGGAGGCTGAGGCAGGAGGATCGCAAACTCAAAGCCAGCCTCAGCAACTCAGCGAGTCCCTAAGCAATTCAGCGAGACTCTGTGTCTAAATAAAATATTAAAAAGGGCTGGGGAGGTGGCTCAGTGATTAAGCATCCCTAGGTTCAATCCCTGGTACCAAAAAAAAATTATATAGCTAAATTGAAATAATTTTACAGTGAAGGCCTATCTACAGCCCACCTACATTATACTACTAACATTTTACTATTTGTTTTATCACATAATTCTATTCAGCCATCTTCTATTTTTTAATACATTTCAAAGTAAATTTCTCTTCTTTCTCTTCTGGCTGTCTGTTCTCTTTCTCTCCTCTCTTCCTCTTCTCTCTCTTTCTCCTCTCTCTCTTCTGTTCTCTCTTTCAAAAATAAACTACTGATATGTGTACAATTCCCCTTAAAAACTTCAACATGCTTATCATTAATGAGAGTAAAATTTTTGTCTGTCTTTTTGTTGTGATGCTGAGGACTGAACCCAGGAGTGCGCTACCAGTGAGCTAGGCACCGGGTTTTTATGTTTTATTTTGAGACAGGGTTCTCACTAGGTTGCCCAGGTGGCCTTGAACTTTTGATCCTCCTACCTTAGTCTCCCAAATTTCTGGGATTATAGGCGTGTTCTGCTGTGCTTGGTTTATTTTGTCTTTTGAAGAGAAATTTTCATACAAAAGAAATGTACAAATTTTAAGTGGTTAGTCAAAATTTTGACTAATGCAGGTACCTGCGTAATTCAAAGGCAAAAAAACACTCCAAATGTCATCATGGCTCTTCCCATTTATTCCCTATTCTCTGTGCCCCAAGAGACAGTTTTGACTTTTTTCCATTGCAGATTGGATCAGACCCTCCTAGAATCTTATATAAGTAGACTCAAGTCTTTTGTATAAAGCTTCCTTCTTCCCCTCATTCAGCATGTTTCTGAGTCATACATGTTGTGAAATGATTCCTTCTTTTCTCTTTGTCAGCAATATTCCTTTGTATGAATGAATATACCATCGTTATAAAAAATATATTCTTGCTGGGCACGGTGGTATATACCTGTAATCCCATCCTCGTGACTTTGGAGGTTTAGGTTGGAGGAGTGCAAGTTCAAAGTCAGTCTTAGCAATTTTAGGAAAAGCCTAAGCAACTTAGTGAGATACTCTGAAAATTAAACATAAAAAAGGGTTAGGGATATCGTTCAGTGATAGAATGTCCCTGGGTTCAATCCCCAGTAGCAAAAGAAAGAATAAGAACAAATCCCCAGTACCAAAATAAAAAAATTTTTTTTTTAAATTTAAAAGTAAAAAATATATTATCTGATTGATGGACATCTGGGTTGTTTGCCAGAGGTTATAATAAATAAAACTGCTATGAATATTCTTGTACATTTTTTTGTGGACATATGTACTGATTTCTCTATTCCAAAAGATGTAGCATTTTATATCTGCCAACAATGTATGAAGGTTTTGATTTCTTATATGCCCATTGTTTTTAATTTTTTTCATTAAAATTTGAAAATTTCTAATTTTAAACAAGTCTTTTTAACTGTAGCCATTCCAGTGAGTGTCCAGTGTTAGACCATTTCACTATTAATTTGTATAACCTTGAAGAATAATGGCACTGAGCACTTGACAATGTGCTTATTGATTATTAGTTAATATTGTATTACTAGTAATAATGTTTTATTTGTATGTTCAAATCTCTTGTCTGTTTTTTATTGATTTGCTAAACATTTTGTTATTGAGGTATAGCTGATGTAGATGGATAAGAAATAGATACAGGTATCAATACCATTTTATTTGATTTATTTCATGTAGATATCTGTATCTATATATGTCTCCTGTGTATATGTTGGAGATATGTATGTATGTATGTGTGTATGTGCATGAGTATGTGTGTGTGTGTGTGTGTGTGTGTGTATCTACTGAGTACTAGTTCTTTTCCCAGTATACGTTTTGTAATTACTTTCTGACAGTCTATGAACTGCCTAATTCATTTTCTTTTCTTTCTTTTTTTAAATGCCAAATTCATTTTCTTAATGGTTTTGTTGTTTTAAATTCTGATGAAATCTAATTTATCATTTTTTTCTTTGCTAGTTATTGCTTTCTGTTACTTGTCTAAGAAGAAACCTTCACTCAGACCCAAATCATAAAGATATTTTTCTATTTTTCTTCAAACGAAGATTCGTGGTTTTAGCTTTCATTGGTTTTTAATTTTTATTACAATATTGGAGATTGAACCCAATATAGCTCTACCATTGAGCTATATCCTTACCATTGAACCCAATATAGCTCTACCATTGAGCTATATCCTTAACTCTTTTTATTTTTTATTTTGTGACAGGGATCACTAAGTTGCTGAGGGTCTCCCTAAGTTAAGATTCTCCTGCCTCAGCCTATGGAATTATTGGTATCACAGTCATATGTGACTGGGTAGAAATGAATTCTGCATGGATATGTGGCTTTTCCCATAACACTGTTGAAAAGACTCTCCTTCCTCATGGGATTGCTTATGTGCCTTTGTAGGAAGTCAGAAAGTTGTATAACTGGGAATCTATTCCTGGACTCTCTCTTCGGTTTTCTTTATGCATTTGTTGATTTTTATGCTAGTTACATATTATCTTGATTATTTTATTTCTATTTTAGTCTTGAAAGTAGGTAGAAATTCTTTATGTTCTATTTCAAGATTACTATACATTTGCTATTCTAGGTCTTTTGCTTTTCAACAACGTTTACTATCACCTTGCCAATTTCTACAAAAGTTCTAATGAGGTATTGACTGAAATTACATTTATTCTGTTTGTGGAGATTTGGTATTTAAACAACACTGAGTTTTATGATGCTTGAATATGGTGTGTCTCTTCAATATTTTAAAACATCTTTAATTTCTCTTACTGATGTTTTCTAATTTGTAGTATAGAGTCAAGCACGTTTTTTGTTAAATTAATTCTTCAGCTTTCTTTCTCTCTCTCTCTCTCTCTCTCTCTCTCTTTCTTTCTTTCCTCTTATTACTGGAGGTTGAACCCAGGGACACTCTACCATTGAGCTATGTCCCCAGCCGTTTTATAATTTTTACTTTTGAGACAGTGTTTCACTAAGTTGCTGAGGCTGGCCTTGAACTTGGGCTCTTCTTACCTCAACCTCCGAGTTACTGGGATTACAGGTCTGTGCCACTGTGCCTGGCTACTTTCCGTTTCTTGATGCATTTGTAAATGAACTTGTTTTCTAATTTCATTTTCCAATTGATCACTGCTATATTTAAAAATATAATTGATTTTTGCATGTTCATTTTGTGTCCTGCAATTTATTAACCCCAATTATTATTTCTAAGTGTTTAGCAGATTAATTTAAGATTTCCTATGACATAGTTATATCATCCACAAATTAAGGCAGTCTAACTTTTTTCTTTCTGATTTTTAGGCCTTTTATTTACTTTTTGTGCTTTATTGACATGATTAGGACCTTCAGTACAATGTTGAACAGAAGTGGTGAAACTGGCATTTATTGACTTGTTCATTAAACATTTCACTATTAAATGAGATCTTAGCATTAAGTTTTTCATAGAAGACATTTTTCAGATTGAGAAAGTTCTATTCTTAGTTTGGTGAGAATTTTTTATCATAAACTGGTGTTAACTATATTTTTAAAAAATAGGCTTCATATTTTAGAGCAGTTTTAGGCTCACAGAAGAATGAATTCCCATAATATCTAGGATATACTCCAAAACCCGTAGCTGAGCTGCTTATGTCCAAAAGGCACATGATTGAGTACAATTTTCCCTTTTTTTGTACTGAGGATTAAACCCAGGAGTACTTTACCACTGAATATATCCCCAGTCCTTTTTATTTTTCATTCTGAGACAGAGTCTTGCTAAGTTGCTGAGAGTCTAAGTTGTTGAGGTTGGCCTCAAACTTGTGATCCTCCTATCTCAGTCTCCAACTTGCTTTGTTATAGGTATATGCCATTGTGTCTGGCCTTTTTTTTTTTTTTTTCTCTTTCTTTTAATATTACTAGAGACTGAGACTGGGGGCATTCTGGAATGTAGCTACCTAGTTTTTTATTTTTTATTTTGAGACAAGGTCTCTCTGAATTACATTGACTGGACTTGAACTTATGATCCTACTGCCTCAGTGATCCAAAAAGCTAGGATTATAGTTATGCATCACCTCACCCAGCAATATTAACCATATTTTTATAATGTGGGATCCATTTTTTATTTTAACTGCATTAAAAATTCTGTTTTTCCATTCATTTGAACTGAAATAATGACATTGCTAAATATAATCAACCTATTCAAATTATTATGGCAAATATTATACAAAGATGGAATTACTGTCAAAGTTCAACTGACACAATATCACTTTGGGATACCTCAGATATTTGCAAGTCAGTTGATAGTATGGAAAAGACAACTTTTAGGAGTCATATAATACATGAAGGAATATGTTAAAAAACTGAATTTTTTGGTCCATATATTTCCTAGCTTTGTAAACTCTGAGGAGTTAACTGAATCAGTTTGGTAGCATTTAGCTTTACTTCTCTTCTACTCAGAACTGAGATGGCCATGGTTCAAAATCATTCAATTCTTGGGTAATTTACTGAAATGCCAATTAAATATGTAAATTATTTCATCCCTGATATAAATTTATTAATTTTGGAAATAAACCACTTAATCCATTATCCCTAGTAAGAAACAACAGGAAAAATTGTCATAAATCATGGATTAGATAAAAATACAAATAATAGAAATTTTTTTGCTATCGTTGGACAAAGCACCACTAATTTATAACAAAAAAAAAGTTCATTTGTTAACTCATTCCCTTGTTATTTCAAATATTTAAGTGCTTTTTATGTTTTAGGTACTGTGGATAAATGAACACAGACATCTTTCCTGCTCTTGACTGGTATAGATTGTGGAAGAGACAAACATTAATCCAATAATTACAGCGAATACCACAAAAGACATATTCATGCTAGGAGTTGTGAATTCTGATAGTTAGCCAGTAGGGGTTCTAATAGTATAATCATAAAGAAACTTTCAAGAAGATGTAAGTAAGGGGCTGGGATTGTGGCTTAGTGGTAGAGTGCTTGCCAAGCAAGTGTGAGGCATTGCGTTCAATCCTTAGCACCACATAAAAATAAATTAATAAAAAAAGATATTGTGTCCATCTACAACTAAAAAATAAATACATAAATAAGAAGTTGTAAGTGAGCAAGCACTAAGTGACTACAATTGCCTGTTGTAGGTTAGAGGAATGAGGATGAGAGGGATGGGTGAAGAGCAGGTGCAAAACCCCTGAGAAGGAAGGCCAATATAGTTAGTCCTCAAAAGAAAGAAGTGGGCTGGGGATATGGTTCAGTGATTCAGCACCTTGCCTGGCATGGATGAGGCCTTTGTTTAGATCCCCAACTCTGCAAGACAAATAAAAAAGTCAAGAGAAGGAAAATGAGTATGGTTGGTATGAACTAAAGCTGGAGAACCAGGTAGAGGTCAGACTATGTAAGTCTAGTAGGGATGGAAAGGTTTTCAAAAGGACATGACATAATTACTTTGGATTTCCATTATGTTACTCTGAATGCAGGCTAAAGAATGGATTAAATTAAAAAAATGGAGTTGACGAAGGCAGTGTGGATTCATGGAGATCAATTACAACGATATTCTCGTGACAAATTTTGAGAATGTATTATTAGAGTACAAGACCAACAAGGCTCTTATAGAACTGAAAGCAACTTAATTGTTTTAAAGGTAAAATGTGTTTGCGTTATGAATAAATATATTGGTTATTTATCTATTTATTACTCTAGTCTGTACTCAGGGATGTTTTGTCACTCAGCTTCATTTCCCAGCCCTTTTTATGATTTTTTGTTTTGAGACAGGATCTTACTAAGTTGATCCTGTCTTAGGGCCTTTCTAAGTTGCTGAGGCTGACCTCAAACTTTTAATCCTGCCTCAGTCTTTCAAATTGATGGGATTAGAGGCATGTATGTATAATGTAAAACAAAAATAAGTTTAATAAAAAATAAGACATTGTGCTGATGATATAGCCCATCCCATAGGGCACTGACTTTGCAAGCAGAAAGTTCAAATCCCTAGCACCATGGGATTGGGAAAAAAAAAAAAAAAAAAAAAAAAAAAAAAACAAGAAAAAAAAATAAGACATTAATGGCTGGATGTGTTGGTGTCCTCCTATAATATGAGAACTCACGAAGCTAAGGCAAGAGAAAAACAAGTTCAGCAACTTAGTGAGAGCTTGTCTTAAAAAATAAAAAGGGAAGATGGCGGACTAGAGGGCGGCTGCATTTCACGTTGCTCCAGGACGCAGGATTCAAAAGAGGAGATAGTGAGAGACTTGGGACCAACTCAAAGCCGCCGGGTGAGTCTCTCCCGTTGGGGAGGCGTCCCAGATGGGGCGGTAGCCCCGGAACGCAGGGAACTTTGTGAAGTAGAGTTGCTCAGCGAGACGCCCCTCCCCCCGCTGGAGCGGTAAACACGGACAACTGGGATCATCAAAGAGGAGGCAGCTCAGCACAGCGCTTGGACTCAGAGCAACCACTGGGGCTCTGGGCAGCTGCCTGAGGAGGAGCTGCATGGCGAGCTGTTTGGACTCAGAGCGACCGCTTCTGAACTCCGGGGGGCTGCCCGGAGGAAGAGGAGAAGCGCAGCGGGTCACTTGGTCTAGGAGTGACTGCATCAGAGCCACAGGCGGTCACCAGAGGAGGAGGCGAGTGGTGAGTTGATTGGACTCAAAGCGACCGCTCCTGAAAACCGGTGGCCTGCCTGGAGGAGGAGCGTGGTGGGTCACTTGGTCTCTGAGTGACCTGCTCCTGAACACCCGGGGGGCTACCCCGAGGAGGAGGAGGAACAGGGTGGGTCACTTGGACTTGGAGTGACTGCCTAGGGCTACGGGTTGTTGGCGGGAGGAGGAGACGCGAAGTGAGTTGCTTGGACTCCTAGCGACTGCGTGGGAACACTGGGCGGCTGTCTGGAGGAAGAGGTGTGTGGCGGGTCTCTGGGTCTTGGAGTTATTGTATGGGGTTCCAGGTGGCGGCTCAGAGGAGGGGCCGCATAGCCAGGCAATTAGGTGCAGAGCAGGGTCCCAGGACCGGCTTCTTGGTGGAAGAGCTGCACAGAGACACGCTTAGGGCGGAGCGAAGTTTCCAGGACTGCGGGCAGATTCTCAGAGGAGAGGCAGCCTAAGGAGACTCGTCTGTGAAGGGTGAGGCTCCCAGGCCCAGGAGGTAGGTCCGGGCCCCTGGGAACATTGCAGAGGAAGACAGCCCAGCCCAGGTGGTAGTTGTAGATTGAGGGGAACCTCTAGGAGGGGAACTGACCAGCGAGACCTCCCCACCAGGTGAGTCTTCCCTGCCAGGTGAGGTTTTCCCACAAGGACGGTAAAACCAGAGACACAGGCACAAACAGGCCTTGCCTCACGCTGCAGCCTAGTTCCCCTTTGGATGACCATTGGTCAACAAGTGGAGGCACCTCTGCCCACTAGCAGGGAATATACCCCACCTGAGGGTCACCAACCCTAGAGAGGCAGCTTCCTTGTGGAACACCGCATTATCAACTTCCTCCAAGACTGCAGGCTACTGAAGGATAAGAGGGGATATACTAGCAATCTTCAGGGACATTATAAGTCAATAGAGGAAATCTGCAATATCTTAATGACCCACTGATTCCTGAAAAATATGAGAAAACAAGGGAAGAAAATGCCCCAAACAAATCTAGATGTTACATCAATAAAATCCAACGACAGCATGGCAGAAGAAATGACAGAAAGGGAGTTCAGAATGTACATAATTAAAATGATCAGGGAAGCAAATGATGAGATGAAAGAGTAAATGCAGGCATTGAATGATGAGATGAAAGAGCAAATGCAGGCACTGAATGATGAGATGAAAGAACAAATGCAGGCATTGAATGATAGCACCAATCGACAGTTAAAAGAGCAAATACAGGAAGCAAAAGATCATTTCAATAAAGAGTTAGAGATATTGAAAAAAAAACAAACAGAAATCCTTGAAATGAAGGAAACAATAAACCAAATTAAGAACTCCATAGAAAGCACAACCAATAGGATAGAACACCTGGAAGACAGAACCTCAGATATTGAAGACAAAATATTTAACCTTGAAAACAAAGTTGAACAAACAGAGAAGATGGTAAAAAATCATGAACAGAATCTCCAAGAACTATGGGATATCATGAAAAGGCCAAATTTGAGAATTATTGGGATTGAGGAAGGCTTAGAAAAACAAACGAAAGGAATGAACAATCTATTCAATGAAATAATATCAGAAAATTTCCCAAATCCCAGGGATGCAAGATTGGTTCAACATCAGGAAATCAATAAATGTAATTCACCATATCAATAGACTTAAAGTCAACAATCACATGATTATTTCGATAGATGCAGAAAAAGCATTTGATAAAATACAGCACCCCTTCATGCTCAAAACACTAGAAAAAATAGGGATAGTGGGAACATTCCTTAACATTGTAAAGGCCATCTATGCTAAACCCATGGCTAATATCATTCTAAATGGTGAAAAACTGAAAGCATTCCCCCTTAAAACTGGAACAAGGCAGGGATGCCCTCTTTCTCCACTTCTTTTCAATATCGTCCTTGAAACTCTAGCCAGAGCAATTAGACAGACCAAAGAAATTAAAGGGATACGAATAGGAAAAGAAGAACTCAAACTATCCCTATTTGCTGATGATATGATTATATACTTAGAGGAACCAGGAAATTCCACCAGAAAACTTTTAGATCTCATAAGTGAATTCAGTAAAGTAGCGGGATATAAGATCAATGCACATAAATCTAAGGCATTTTTATACATAAGTGATGAATCTTCAGAAAGAGAAATTAGGAAAACTACCCCATTCACAATAGCATCGAAAAAAATAAAATACTTGGGAATCAATCTCACAAAAGAGGTGAAAGACCTCTACAGTGAGAACTACAGAACACTAAAGAAAGAAATTAAAGAAAACCTTAGAAGATGGAAAGATCTCCCATGTTCTTGGATAGGAAGAATTAATATTGTCAAAATGGCCATACTACCAAAAGTACTATACAGATTCAATGCAATTCCAATTAAAATCCCAATGATGTACCTTACAGAAATAGAGCAAGAAAGTATGAAATTCATCTGGAAGAATAAAAAACCCAGAATAGCTAAAGCAATCCTTGGCAGAAAGAGTGAAGCACGGGGTATCGCAATACCAGATCTTCAACTCTACTACAAAGCAATAGTAACAAAAACGGCATGGTATTGGTACCAAAATAGAAAGGTGGATCAATGGTACAGAATAGAGGACACAGACACAAACCCAAATAAATACAATTTCTCATACTAGACAAAGGGGCCAAAAATATGCAATGGAGAAAAGATAGCCTCTTCAACAAATGGTGCTGGGAGAATTGGAAATCCATATGCAACAGAATGAAACTAAACCCATATCTCTCACCATGCACGAAACTAAACTCCAAATGGATTAAGGACCTTGGAATCAGACCAGAGACCTTGCATCTTATAGAAGAAAAAGTAGGTCCAGAGCTTCAACATGTCGGCTTAGGACCAGACTTCCTCAACAGGACTCCCATAGCACAAGAAATAAAAGCAAGAATCAATAACTGGGATAGATTCAAACTAAAAAGCTTTCTCTCAGCAAAGGAAACTATCAGCAATGCAAAGAAAGAGCCTACAGAGTGGGAGAAAATCTTTGCCAATCATACTTCAGATAGAGCGCTAATCTCCAGAATCTATAAAGAACTCAAAAAACTCTACACCAAGAATGCAAATAATCCAATCGACAAATGGGCTAAGGAAATGAATAGACACTTCACAGAAGATCTACAAACAATCAACAAACATATGGAAAAATGTTCATTATCTCTAGTAATAAGAGAAATGCAAATCAAAACCACCCTAAGATTCCATCTCACCCCAATTAGAATGGCAATTATCAAGAATACAAGCAACAACAGGTGTTGGCGAGGATGTGGGGAGAAAGGTATACTCATACATTGCTGGTGGGGCTGCAAATTAGTGCAGCCACTCTGGAAAGCAGTGTGGAGACTCCTTAGAAAACTTGGAATGGAACCACCATTTGACCCAGCTATCCCACTCCTTGGCCTATACCCAAAGGACTTAAAATCAGCATATTACAGAGATACAGCCACATCAATGTTCATAGCTGCTCAGTTCACAATAGCCAGATTGTGGAACCAACCTAGATGTCCTTCAATTGATGAATGGATAACGAAACTGTGGTATATATATACAATGGAATATTACTCAGCCATAAAGGTTGAAAAAATTATGGCATTTGCAGGCAAATAGATGAAATTGGAGAATATCATGCTAAGTGAGATAATCCAACCTCAAAAAAACACAGGACGAATGCTATGGCTAATAAGTGGATGATGACACATAATGGGAGGTGGGAGGGGTTAATGTTAGAGTTAGAGTTAGGGTTAGGGAGGGGGGCAAGAATGGAGGAAGGAAGGACTGTATAGAGGGAAAAGAGGGGTGGGGGGTTGGAGGGAAGGGAAAAAAATAACAGAATGAATCAAACAACATTACCCTATGTAAATTTATGATTACACAAATGGTATGCCTTTACGCCATGTACAGAGAAACAACATGTATCCCATTTGTTTACAATAAAATAAAAAATAAATAAAAATAAAAAGGGCTTGGGATGTAGCTCAGTGGTAGAGTGCCTCTGTGTTCGATCCCCAGTAATAAATAAATAAATAAATACATAATGGAAATCTAACTTTTAATCTTGTCACTAATTAGTTACCTGAAATTCTGTGACTTCGATGTTGCAGGCCTTGACAAAATTCATCTGTGAAATAAAGAACGAGACTAATGAGCTGATATTTTCTTTCCACTTTTAAAATTTTGCTAATCAAATTACATAACTTGAAATAATGTTTTCCTCATATTTGGTAACCTCTTGTTCCATCAAGGAAAGCTAATTCTGTTTTTCCAAGTGAAGTTTTAAAGTGCAAAATTTGTAGTCTTGCAAATCTGTGTCAAGTGATTTATGGCCTAATGATTCATGTGCATAAAGCAAAGATTCATATACTAATTACTGACTATTGAGCTGTGCAAAATAGCTTCTTCTAGCTCACAGTGATTATAATTTCTGAAGCTTGTTTTACAGGAATGGGTGACAGGTTAGAAGATGCTATATTATAACTGACTTGGAAATATGACATTTTAATTGGAAAAATGTTAATTCAAAAAAAAAAGGACAAATTCCATGGCTAGTCATTAAGACTTTTGAAATAAATCTGTTAATCAGCAAATTCTTGGAGGGACTAAATCTGTAATTTGTAATTAAAACTAGTGTGGTGTTATTTAAAACTATGTATTTATAAGTACTTTGAAGGGAAGTTGTCAGCATAAAAAGGGGGAAAAGAATTAAATTTGACTTAGTGACATTACAATGTTAACATTTGGTTATGGTAAAACACAATTCTATGTATGATGAAAGATATAAATTCACTATAAAAATGTTACTGCTCGATGGCATACGCTTCATATTTGAAATAAAATCTAGAAATCATAATGTATTTTGTCATTGCTTTAGATCATGAAAAGCACAGCCCGGGTTGGGGATCTAGCTCAGTTGGTAGAGTGCTTGCCTCACAAGCACAAGGCCCTGGGTTCAATCCCAGCACCACTAGGGGGAACAAAACCCAAAAAACCCATCACAACAAATGGCACCCAGATCATCTTGTCAAGAAATGTAATAATTTTAAAAATATATCAGCTCTCATTAGATTAGGACGAATTTTGAAGGGCTGAGAAATCTTGTTCAATCTAATCTGAAGAGTGACTGCAGGGACACTGTATGTTTGTGGGTGAGGGTGGATATGGGGTGGGGAAAAGCTCTCAGCACCAAGTAAACTTTCCTAAACTCCCCATTTTCTCTTGCCTGGAGGAGTACAAATTTCAAAAGAAAAAGGAAAGAAAAGAAAAGATGGGAAGCAGAAGGAAGGATAAAAAGGAAATATAAATAAAGGGGAAGAAGGAAAGAACTGGAAGAGAAATGTGTAAAATAGGAGCTGTTATGGGGCGCAACTTAAGAACAGACTGGTCACCACTGAGAAGTCCAAATTTGAGAGTCTTTATTAAGTCGGCCAATTGATTGTCTCACACAATGCCCCAAAAAATGGTTATCGGGAGAACAGCCCCGACCACAGGGTTGTAGGGGTTCTTATACCAAAAATCACATTAATCATAAGTGTCTGTTGCTATGATTCGAAATTACACATTAGCATCATGAGATCATCGACAGAGGGGGAAGTGGGTCAAAATGACCCTTACCTAGGTAAGAGATGCCATTGTATATTATTAAACATGTCACACCAAGTAACTGATGATGGGCACAGAGGCGGGGTGTTTCCATGGGAGAAGCTTATTTCCTACATAACATGGAGTCTCAGAGCAAAATGGAGTCTGTTTAGTGATTTCCCTTAGAGTCTGGCCTGTAGCATTCTCATGGAGTCAGATCTGTCAGCCCATCACAGGAGCCAGAAAAAAATGCAGGATGAGCCAGGCATGGTGGCATGGCGGTACACATTTGTAATCCTCGGAGACTGAGACAGGAGAAGGTCGTCAATAGCTGCAGCAACTTAGTGAGATCCTGTCTCAAAATAAAAAATAAAAAGAACCAGGGTAAGCTCAGTGATAAAGTGCCTCTGGGTTTGATCCTCAGTAAGCACCCCCCCCACAAAAAAACAAAAGCCTGGTAGGATGGTTCAGAGTGTCACCCAATTTGGAGATGGAAATGGGGAAACTGACCTTCCAAAGCAAGAATCTCAATAGTTCTATCTTCCACATCAAAAATTATTTTATTGCTTGGGGAAAATATATACTTTAGTATTCTAAGTACTTCTATTCATTTCAATTGATTTAGTATTGTGTGTTATTTAGCATCTTAGGAATTATGTGGATGACACCTAGGAATTCTGTAATGCTTCATTCTTTCAAGATACTTGTTATTGTGATTAAACTCATATATATACACACATACATACATATATATGGCACTGTTAACAGTTCTTGACATTAAATCAAGAAATATATTTCCAGTGAAGGGACCGTGGAGGAAGGGACTAACATTTAGTCTAAGGAATCTTGGCTGGGATTTGCTATGGGAAGTGACAGGAACCTTGCCAAGGGCAACAACAAGAAGTTCACATTCTCCAGACAAGAGGAGACAGTTCAGGCATAGAAAGGTTACTCTTAGAAGAGAAGAGGGAGATTAAATTTGGTGTAGACCAAGGAAGGGACTGTTCTTCCTCTTGTGGGAGAAGAACTTGATAGAGGTCCTGGCTGGCACAGACTTGGTGAGGCAGGGAGAGTCTGTAGCTGGGGGAGGGAGGGGCAAAGGAAACAGCAGCACAGGTGCCACGGCTCCTAGGGTCTGGAGTGAGAAGGCAGGGCAGTCCCATCAGGCAATTATTAGAGGGCCTTAGCTGGGTAGCAAAAGTAGTAACAGCCATAGCCACTGTAGTGGAAGTGGTCGTAATATTAGCAGCTAAGATTTGTTGAATGTTTAATAGGTGCTCAAACAGGTTTTAACTACATATGGTAACTCTTTCAATCTTCAGAACAATGCCATAAAGTGTCTTATTTTGCAGAAGACAAATTGAGGCACAGAGGTTAAATAACTTGCTAGGTCTGAGGGCTAGGAAATGGAAAAACCAGATCCAGAACCAGGGAAAGCTAGCGAGCTTCTCAAGCAGACAAGGGAAGGCTTTGTCTAGAGTAGAGTTCTGAAACCCTAGAGTACTGGACCTCCACAAAGCAATGGTGGCCAAAGGAGGAAGAGACCAACTAGGAATGACAGCATATGAGTCAACATATCTGAATCTCATAGCTGCAGATTCAGCGGGTGGATGGATTGATGCAAGAGAAAGAGACCAGTGAGAGGGTTAAGAAGTGGGTAACTCCTTAGTTCATGCACCATGAGAGAAGTAAACTGTGTTAGCAACTGCCAGGCAATTCATATAAGTCATTCTGCAGAAACAACTTGGAAGGAATCATGGTTCTACAGTTATGTTTTGGGGGTTTAAGACAGAAACATTAGCTTATATTATTTTAAGCCACATTCCTTAAATATTACCCCTAATCACAGGGAAACAGTTATTACATATTTATTAAGAATGATAAGGTTAAAAAAGTATACTTTAACATTTAGTTTGGAGCTAATTTATTCCAATTTAGACAGAAAATGGTAAGCTTTACAATCAAGTTAGTAAGTATAAATAAGGCATTAAGATGAGAGGTCCCAGAAAACTAAGTAAATATGAGCTTGCTTGTTTGTTTTCAGTCTTGGGGTTTAAACTTAGTGCTACATCTCAAACCTGATATAAACATGTTAATGTATTTTGATATGATAAAATTCTTAGACTGTGACTCTGATCCCCCTTGCCACTTCCAAATAGCTGGTATGGGTGTCATAAATGTAATGTAAGCAGGTAATATGTAACTTTTTGGGTTTAAGACAGAACAATTGATAAAGCAACAGTAACAAGTAGTATTTGTGACTAATTCACTAATAAAAAAAAGATTTAGACTCAGGCATCTAGACTTTGTCATAAGGAAATAAGATACAGACATAAATCCAAATAGTGAAATATTTTCTGTTTATCCCTTTTTTCTCCCATAAATATTTATCAAGTGCACATATGCTAAATGCTAAGGCACAAAGATGAAAGGAATACATTATTGCTCCCTATCCTTGAGTACCTCATATTTTAATAGAGGAGACAGTCATGTTAACCAATGTTTACAATATAAAGTGACAAGAGTCATACTGAGGTCTAAACAGTATTGTGTTCACATGCAACTAAAGGAACATTTAACCCTCCACGGGTGTCAAAGGTTTCTTGAGGTCCAAGTGGGATCTTGAATGATCAATAGGAATTTTCAGGTAGAAAAATGGAGGCAGAGCTATGGGGAAGAATAAGTACACACAGAGATTTATGAAAGCCTGGCATGTTTGGGGGACTAATGAGACTTCTAGTATAACTGTATATGTGGTAGCAAAGAGGGTGACAGAAAATTTGGGAAGGATCTTCTGCACTCGCTTTAGGAATTTGGACTTTATTTTATGAGCAGTAAAAGCACATTTTTTTAAAATTTTGTTTTTAAGTAGGAAGAGACCTAGTCACGGTAATTTTTTAAAGATGATCCTTTTACCTTTCTGAAAGAATAATGACCGGAATGGAGAGGGAGAGACTGGTTGCAGAAGATTGACTAGCAGGTAGTTGTCAGAGTTGGGATGAGAGATAATGAAGACCTAAACACAGGCAGTGCTCTGACGAGGGAAGATTCAGATTCCAGAACATTTTTAGGTAAAATTGGGAGAATGATGTTGGGGTGGGTGGTGGTATAGAGATAGAAAGAAAAGGAACAGGATGAATCAAAGATGACTTTGAGAGATCCAACTGCAGAATCTGAGTGAATAGGGATTCAACCAATTAAAAGAGAAAGACCACAGATAAGGGTGAAGAGTTAGGAGAAAATGAGGAATTACCTTTAGAATATGTCAAGTTTAGCCAGGAGCCATGGTGCACGCCCATAATCTCAGTGACTAGGGAGGCTGAGGCAGGAAAAATGCAAATTCCCAGGCCAGGGTCAGTAATTTAGTGAGACTCTGTCTCAATTAAAAAAAAAAAAAAAAAAGGACATACAGGCGGAAGTTGACATAATTGTGGTGACATCATAGGAATAGAGTCCTTTTTTATTATTCTTTTTGGTGGTGCTGGGGATCGAACCCAGGGCTTTGTGCTTGCGAGGCGAGCACTTTACCAACTGAGCTATCTCCCCAGCCCCTGGAGTCCTTTTTTAAACTCCTGGCTTTATGTTTCAATAGCATTTGGCAAGAAAGAGAGATCTGGAACCAGTAGTATATAATTTAAATTCCTGGGAATGATTGAGTTCATCTAGGGAGTGTTACCTGAGAACAATAATTTGGGGAATAATAATATTTAAGCCAAAGAAACTGAGGAGGAAAAAAATCAGGGGCAGGAAGAAAAGTAAACCATTCAAACTGGTGGTCTTGCTAGGGAAGTAGCTCAGCTGGTAGAGTGCTTGCCTGGAAAGCACAAGACCCTGAGTTCGATCCCCAGTACCGCAAAAAAAAAAAAAAAAAGAAAAGGGACAAACTGGTGGTCTTTCAGAACTTTCAGTTGAAGGAAGCGACCAAGGGTTAAGAAGAGAGAGAACGATGTGATGATTTGGCAGAATTGAAGGCTAAAATTCTTGGTTTTGGATAAAAGGGATTAAGAGGTGGGATGCACCCACTGGGCGTGGTGGCACACCTCTGAAATCCCAGGTACTCAGGAGGCTAAGGCAGGAGATTGCAAGTTTGACATTAGATTTATCAATTTAATAAGATCCTGCCTCAAGATTGGTGCAACCTCTTTGGAAAGCAGTATGGAGATTCCTAAGAAAAGTTGGAATGGAACCACCATTTGACCTGCTCCTCGATTTATACCCAAAGGACTTTAAATCAGCATACTACAGTGATGCAGCCACATCAATGTTTACAGCAGCTCAATTCACAATAACTAGATTGTGGAACTAACTTAAGTGCCCTTCTACAGATAAATGGATAAAGAAAATGTGGTGCATATACACAATGGAATATTACTCAGCCTTAAAGAAGAATGACTTTATGGCATTTTCAGGTAAATGGATGAAACTAGAGGATGGATGGAACATGCTAAGTGAAATAAGCCAGTCCCCCCAAACCAAAGCCTGAATGTTTTCTCTAAGCTGATGCTGAGTCATAGTGGGGAGTGGGTAGGAAAGAATGAAGGACTTTTGGATTAAGCAGAGGGGAGTGAGGGGTGGGTGGGGCAGTGGGGATGAGAAAAAAAAAAAAGAATCAGGGAACACAAAAGTTTCTCTGAAAAAAAAAAAAAAACAAAAAGAGACCCTGTCTCAAAATAAAAAATAAAAAGCCTGGGGATATAGTTCAGTGGTAAAGTACCCTTGAATTCCATCCCTAGTACCCAAAACAAACAGAAAAACAAGAAGTGGGGAAGAATGTTCTGATTGAACTGGTATGTTTGAAGCTAAAATTTCAGAGCTAAAGGCTTTTTAAGTGTAAATCACTTAAGTCATGACCATAAACACGGGTGTTCAGGGTTTGAGATGCAAAGAATTCAAAGAACTATGAATCTGGTTGGTTGGTTGGTTGATCAGTAAGGATAATGATATAACTGAGGATGAAAATAATCATTGGGGAGGGAAGGAGGACAGGGAATTAAAGTCTTCTGGATATAAGCAATTATTCTATTTCTTTAATGATATTGCTATCTTCCACTCATTCAGAAAGATGAATACAAAGTCCTACTAATTTTTTGTATTCTTTATCTTTCCAAACCATCTCTTCCATCTTTGTTCAAACTGTCACTTCATTTCTGTTTCAATTTAACATTATTTTCACTAGTCTTTCTTCTCTTTCATTGTTCTATTTCAAGTGAAAATCTGTTGTTAGATTGCTATTATTAAAAAGTAACCGAGCCTACATAACTTTCTTGCTTCAAGGTTTTTGTTTTTGTTCATTGGAGACTGGGGACTGAACACAGGGGTCCTTTACCACTGAGCTACATCCCCAGTCATACATTAAGAGGAATGTATCCCAGCAAAAGAACCTGAAGTCAGAGGATCACGAGTTTGAGGTCAGTCTGATCAACTAAGAGAGGAGCTGTCTCAAAATAAAGAGCAATGTGTCACTTTTGTCTTTGTGGTGCTGGCCTTTTAAGACTGCAAAAATTAGGGATTTGTTTTACTTGACTACTAAGTGCAATTTGGTGGCAAATAATCATTTTAAACACACAATTATCTGAAGTACCTTCCTGTTCATTGCTTTAATTGAGCCTGAAGACAGAATTTTTATATTTTGGTACTGGGGATTGAACCCAGGGGTCTTATACCCAGAGCTACATTCCCAGCCTTTTTTATTTTTTAAAACAAAGTCTTGCTAAATTGTTGAGGGTCTTGCTAAGTTGCTAAACATGGTTTTGAACTTTCAGTCTTCCTGCCTCAACCTCCCCAGTTGCTGAGGAGCCTTTATACAGATCTATGCAGGCTTCGTTTACACTTATTTAAAGCAGGATATAGCATTTACTAGGTGACCTTGTTTAAATTACTCAAACATTTCCCTCAGATGTTTTTCATGGGGGTACCTTACTGTGTTAATATGGGCTAATGATGACTTATCAGGGGTTGCTTCAAGGATTAAATAAAGTGCTTAGTAAACTCTTAGTATTAGGTTTTCTGTCTTCTTTCCCTGGCATTGTAATCATGTTTACCTGCTAATATCCCTCACCAGCTTGTTGGGGCCTGAGAGGTAGGTATCTATGCCTCATTCATCTTTGTATCCTCAGCAAGCCCAATGAATGTTTTGCAATTAATAAATATTTGCCAGGTAAACAAAAACCGGAGAGAGTGAAGATCTTTTGCCTACCTGCTAGTCAAACTGCCAAATATTTCTTTTGAAAGGAATGAAATACAGCTTTTGTTAGGTTAGCATAAAATTTGTGCAGTGAAACCACCCTTGGTCAATTATTAGATTTGGTTGGAAAACCTGCTTAACAGAGAGCAATGCACAAAGGAAGTAGGCTGATTTCCACAGTAGCTTAATATATTTCTAGTGAGGAGAACTTTTGGAATGCTGGGCACACCCAAGTTTAAAGTATGCAGTTACATTCCAAAGGGAAATTTCAATTACTGTTTTTCTTTTCTTCCGCTCTAACGGTTATTACAGCATTATAATGAAGGGCTGACTATAAATATTGATAAGCAGGAAAATCAATAAATATGGACTGCTTAGACTGCTTCGCTCATTTTGTGGATTGCATTTTAAACTTTTCAGATACTCTAAGGTCGCCTGACCAAATTAGGAAATAGTGAAAATTCCTACAACCTGTTTGAGATATTCTTGTTTTTTTGTTTTTTGTCCCAAAGTACAAGTTTTTAAACTGGGATTTAGGATTCTAGCAATGAGTTCCCCTTTCTTTATTTAAATCATCAGTAGAAATATATATATATATATTTGTATGGTTCTCCTTAAATTGCGCAGACTGGCCTGGAATTAGGAGCCTACTGCCTCAGTCGCAGGGATTATAGGCTTGTGCCACCTCGACTTTCTTGTATTCTTCTTGGCAGATTGTGTCATATATAATTATAATTAGAAAATATAAAAACTGTTTTCATAACAGCAATAGAAATCACAGGAAAAACTTGATAGAACTCTTGGCTAGACGTCAAAGTAACATTCTCACGGTGGGGGAGGAAGAAATTTACTCCTGGGGATTCTAGAATCTTGTGCATATTTTTAATTTGTTTCAAAGCAAGTTTATATGTTTTAAAAATCTGATACTTTAAAAGGATTTGATGTCGCTTTTTTTTTTTTTTTTAATGTTGGCGGTGATGGTGGGGAGAATGCACCTAACTGTTCCTCAGGAAACGGGATGTTTACTGAGTAAACAGGCGGTAGTCACAGAAACACCTGCTACTCCCACAGTACACAAGAAACCACCACCGCCACCTCCTGGCCACATCCGGGCACTTCTCTACAAATGCCTGACGTCCCGACGCCCAAGCCGTTGGGCTTATTTGAAACGCACGTACAACCAATCAATGGGCTCCTGTAGGGAGGCGGGCATTGAACAGCGACCAATCACCGCTCCTCTGGAGGCTCCAGCCTATGAGGAGCAGGTTGACATCACCCGCCAATCGGCATGGCTCTTAGAGAGAGAGGCTCGGTTTTTGAATTGGAGGTGGCAGCCATCGGTAGGAAATGTCGGAGTTGGTGAGAGGAGTCAGCGCTTGAAGAGGTGGATCAAACTGGACTTTTGTTTGAGTGGTGAGGACTCTGTGGTGTGGGTGAGGAAGGTGAGAGTGACCCGCGTCCGCGGGGCCGTGGACTCTTTGCTTGCGGTTAGCATCCCCGCCCCGGTCACCGCGAATTCCGGAGCACCCTGACTCAGGCTTCCCGACTCTGGGAACTTCTCCTCCCCCACCCACAGCCGGTCGTGAAGCAGTGTGCAGCCTGGTCCCCGAGATTGCTCGGCATCTTCACCATTCTCCCGGTTGCACTTCTTTTCCGGAAGAATGTGGTGAAGAGAGGGAGTTGGGAAAGGGATTTTGGCTAGCCGCGCACTCTGCAGCTCCGGGGCCGACCGCCGCAGCCTTTGGGGGCTTATCTCAGAGAACTTAGTGGTTTCATCTAGGATTCTTGGCTTCGTCTTTGCAGGAAGTTTAATTTTTAGTTTCTACATGAAAAAGTATGGTCAACATTCCCCCCTTCCTGGCCACAGATGTGTACGGTTTAGTGGTTAAAAGCACAGCTTCTGGAATCAGCTTGGCCTTTGAATCGCAGTTTTACTACTTTCTGTATTCATAAAATGGGGATAATAATATCTTTCTCTTAGGATTGCCGCAAATTTAAATAAGAACAAGTAAAAGGTTTAGGACAGTGCTGCATATGAAGCTTTAAATGTTGTTAATCACAATTTTATTGATAACACCACCATCATATCCAGTATTGTGTTTTGACCATTCACTCTGCAAGGTGATTGCAAAACAAAACAAAAAACAAAAAACCAACCAACCAGCAAACAAAAAAGAAACTTGAATAAAAGGAAACCTAATGTGAGTATTTGCTTAAAAGAATCCATGGACTGTAGTATATTTAGTCAGAAGCTCCTCCAGACTGTTCACAGGTGAGAAATAAACTTTATAGATTTAGGAGCACTGATCCTATTGTACTTATTTATTTATTTATTGGAGTCAAACCCAGGGCCTTGTCCATGCTCAGCAAATGCTCTACCACTGAGGGTTAATTATTTCTCACTCATTTTAAGGTATCATTTATTCACTTTTAGCACAACTGGATTGGAGTTGTATTACCAACTCTGCTTGACCCAAATCGAAACTGATTCTTAACCTGCAGAGCTGGTACAGGAAGCTGAACTGCCTGACATTGAAGTATATGATCTCACAACTGTGCTACACGTCTTTTATTATTAGTAAGCACATTTCACACTACCTAGTATTCCATCCACACTTGATGTCAGTGGTACTTTACCATTTTCCCAAAACATACAGTTTAAATAATTTCTTTGCTAAGCATGTGGAGCAAGGTATTCGTATATTAATTTAAAAAAGTAGGGAAGAGTAAAGTAGATCAGATGTGTCTCCAGATAAAGGTGGGACTTCCTCTTTATATTCGCTTAATATTTTAGAAATTAACTTAAAGAAAATCAACTTATACAAAACCCGTAGTTTGAACTGATGAAAACATGCCAGACTTTTTCTTTATTCCTCATTTGCCCATCTTTTCAAGTCTTTCATCCTGTAAGAAAGAAAGAAAAATGAAAGTTTTTTTTTTTCATAGTCCAGAATTATATTGACACTAATCTATGCATAATTGTCTTGTTAAATCTTAAAGATGTTTGAAAAGTAATATGAAAGTACTGATAAGGAAGCAATCTAATTATACATGAGAGGTTCTGAGAGATACATAAAGGGTGAGTCAAGTGGTAGTTGACAGTTGGAAGTCATTCTAGGTGAAGAGTTAAGCACTGTTTAATATAAATAGTTGTGAAGTATGTTGTGATTTGGGTTTGAAAAATGCTGAGAAATTTCATTTAGAGGTGATGAGTCTGAATAGGTAGGATGGAACTGAATTGTAAACTTGATGGTGAATTTGGACTTGGTTATATAGGGAGGAGTGCTTATGAAAGTTGTTGAATAAGAAAGTGATATACCCTCGAAGACCATGTGGAGAATGATTTCTGAAAAATTGATAGTCATTTGAAGTAGTTGTATTAAACCAAGTGACCACTGTGGTATGGTCATAAAGGGAGGCCAGGTCCCAAAGATACTTGAGGTGAGATTGACTGGAATTTGGGAGGAGCCAGAATGAGGTAGAGAAAAGTAAAGATGGATCCCACATTTTCTGCTGGGATTATTGATGGTAGTGAGTGTTGTGATAGTTTTATAAATCAGTATAGGAAGTGAAATGGGTTGGTTGAGTGCATGAGGGCAGAGATTGAGGTAGAATAATATTTATGACTACCTTTTGTGTGTTCATTTTGTGGGGTAATGTTCTGTGCTTTTGATACATTTTAAATTTTTTACTGTATTCCTTTGAGTCAGGTATTAGTATCTTTATTTTATAGAAGAGGAAACGGGATCAGTAAAGTAAGTGCCTTTCTGTAAGTATTAAGAAAAATGGATAGTAATACTTTTTATACATTGTAGGTGTAAAAGTAAACCTCTGATGCTTGTTTTTGCCTATGATCATGTTTGTTTCATGTTTTTATTAAAATTTTATTTTTTCAGTCAATAGTAAAAACAATGGCTGACCTTAGTATATTAACATCTACTACTGAGAGGACTAGCTTGGCAGAATCTTCCATTTTGGATTCTAAAGTTACTGAAAGTTCCAAGGAATACTTATTTGTTAGATCTACTTCATGTGTTGAAGGTAAATCTATTATCTGCTTTAAAATACTGAATAACTGTTTTAATGCTAAACTCATTAGTGATTTTCTTATGATATAACTGTAATAACAACTGTTGTGTCAGAGCACAGCTATTGAACCATGAATATGACAGAATCCCATCACACTAGATTTCTTGCTTATCATTTAGATTAATGCTTCCTAAGTTTAAAAAAGAGGAGGCAACTTAATGTTGATTCTGTTTCTATACTGTTGAAGGGGAGGGCTATAAAAGATAGTAGTGAAGAGGAATGCAGATATCTTTGTATCTCTTGCTATGATACATTTCTCTCTCTCTCTCTTTTTTTTTTTTTTCCAGTACTGGGCATTGAACCCCAGGCCTCAGACATGTGAGGCAGGTGCTCTTCTGTGCCATATCTCCAGTCCTTTTTATTTATTTGTTTTGGTACTGAACCCACTGAGCTGTATCCCCAGTCTTTTTTATATTTTAAATTTTGAGACAAGGTTTCACTATATTGCTAGGGTCTTGCTAAATTGCTGAGGCTACCCTGGAGTTTATGATCCTATTGTTTCAGGCTCCTGAGTTGCTGGCATTATAGTTGTATAGTCGTGCACCACGCATCTGGCCATTCCTTTTTATTTTTAATTTTGAGAAAGGGTCTCACTAGGTTGCCCAGGCTAGCCTTGAACTTTTTTTTTTTTTTTTTTTTTTTGGTACTGGGGATTAAACTGAGGGGTGCTTCACTGTAGCGCTATATCCCCAACCCTTAAAAATATTTTTTTAAAATTATTTTTTAAATTTTGAGTTAGAGCCTTGCTAAGTTGCTAAGGCTAGCCTTGAACTTGTGATCCTCCTGCCTCAGCCTCCTGAGTAGCTGGGATTACAGGTGTTCACCACTGCACCCATCCCTGGCCTTGAACTTTTGATCTTCCTGTCTCAGCCTCTTGAGTAGCTTGGATTATAGACATGTGCCCCTGGGCCTGGTAATTTTTCTTTTTCTAAAGAGATATTAAGGCTAAATATTTTTCTACTAAATTAGTAAATAAGTCATTTTAATTTTAGAGAATGTTATGGTCTCCTCAAAAGTAGAACATATCCCAGATATAGCCAAAGAAGGATTAGGAATTGCTGATTGTAATGTTAATACCTGATTAAAATTTTAACAGAAGAAATGCCTCAAATTGAAACAAGAGTGGTAATGGTTCAAGAAGCTGGAAAACAAGAAGAACTTATAAAAGCCTTAAAGGTATGGGGCTTTGATTTATGGTTAATTTCTAAAAGAGCAATTTTTCTTCCATCAGTGCATAAGTAGTTTATAGCTTCCTTAATCTTATACTGAAGTCTCTTTTCCACAGACTATTAAAATAATGGAAGTCCCAGTTATAAAGATAAAAGAAAGTTGTCCTGGAAAGTCGGATGAAAAATTAATAAAAAGTGTTATTAATATGGTAGGTCAAACATCTCATTGCATGTGGCATGTTGCACTTCCCTTGATAAAATTATTCCACTTTATGGTGATGGGAGTTAGGCACAAGGTGTATTTTGTACATCGGAAGCTAGACAAATAGAAACTATTTTATGTTTATTCTTAAAATTTGGGTGTGTCTGAAACCCCAAACTAGCATCTATTTTGAATAATGCCAGATTTATAAAAACTTCTGAATAAATATATAGATATTTTTTCTGATACTGGGAATTGAACCCAGGGTTACTTAATCACTGAGACACATCCTCCATCCTTTTTATTTTGACTCAGGGTCTTCCTAATTTGTGGAAGATCTCAATGAGTTGCTGAGGCTGGCCTTGAATTTGTGATCCTCCTGTCTCAGCCACCCGAGTCTTGTGGAAGTACAGGTGTCTAGCTTTAATTTAAACTTAAGTGACATAACATATAAAAATCTGAAAATCAGACACTCTACCTTTATTTCTCATTAGTTTTATATTTAACTGGGTATTTATATTTATATTTAACTGGGTATTTATATTTATATTTAACTGGTAATTTTATATTTAACAATGGTTGTGCATACCTGCAATCCCAGCTATCCCAGCTACTTGAGAGGCTGAGGCAGAAGGAATGCAAGTTCAAGGCCAACCTCAGCAACTTAGTGAGACTGTGTCTCAAAATAAAAAATAAAAAGGTCTGGGGTGGGCTGGGGTAGTGGCTCAGTGGTAGAGCACTTGCCAAGCATGTGTGAGGCACTGGGTTTGATTCTCAGCACCACATCTAAATAAAGGTCTGTCAACAACTAAAAAAAAAAAAAAAAAAAATGAGGATGTAGCTCAGTGTTAAAGTATCCTGAGATCAAGCCCCAGTTCCAAAATAAACACTTAAAGTCTTACATTTCCAAGTTATATATTACAATAATTGATAATCAAGAAATTTACCTCTTCATATGAGACATCTAAATTTCTAATTCAGGTATATTTGCTAGGGCTGCCAGAAGAAACTACAATATGCTTAGTAGCTTAAACAAATTATTTTCTCACAATTCTGAAGGCTAGACGTTCAAGATCAAGATCAAGTTGTTAACTGATTTAGTATCCCTTCAAGGGATACTTTCTCATTGTCTTGTAGATGACCTTTCTTGCTGCATCTCGTGGCCTTTCTGTGTATGTGCATCTTTTGTGTTTGTGTATCTAAATTTCTTCTATAAGGATACCAGTCAGATTGGTTTAGAGCTCACTCAAATGACCTAATTTAACCTTAATTTCCTCTTGAAAGTTATTTCCAAATAACAGATACATTCTGAGGTCTTTATTTATTCTGATTAAGGCTTCAACATAAAAATATCATGGGTGCATGATGAAGCCGGATTCCATCCTTCCAAATTAAGATCAGATAATTTGTTGACCAGTTCAGAATTTTCTTTTAAGTGGTTCTGTTCTTTTTAACAGGAATTAAATAAAATTATTTTGTACTTTCTTATTCTGTAGAGATATAGTATAAACAATAAGTCACTACATATAACTTACCTTTTTATATTCCGTGCTTCTCATATTGCAACAGCTTACAAATCTTACCTTTCTTTATTTTTATATATTTATCAAAATGATAATATTAATCTATACTTTTCATAACTGTTAAGTGTTATGATATTTTCCTTTTTTTTCTGAAAATAGTTAATTTGTGCAGGGAGAACTGTATTGTGGAATCATTTTCTTGATATGAATAAATAGAAATAGTGGAGATCTTTTTGAATTGTCCTACTATCAAAATGCATGTATTGAAAGCAAATTTCATCATTCTAATTTTATGGAACTTAATATGCATACTAGATGATTTATAATAACTAATAAGTAATCAGAATTTTAGGCCTTTATAATAATGGATTTTAAAGATCAATTACTGTAAATTAAGATCTTAATGCAGATAGAGATATATATATGTATATATAGGTATACAAATGTACATAAGTGAAATGTTTTTTTTTTACTATGTGTGATGTTGCTTATTATATGATTTAAAACAAGTTTTCTACAAATCTAAAAAATAAAGATCTTAAAAATATTGATAGGGGATTTACTTTTAGGCTTTAGAGAATCATGAATTAATTAATGTGGTATATAAATACTTCTTATTTCTAATAATTGTGAAAAAAAATTAGGAAATTAAAGTACCCTGTATAAAGATGGACTCAGTGGAAGAATTTGAAGGTTTGGATTCCCCAGAATTTGAGAATGTATTCGTAGTCATGGACTTCCAGAATTCTGTCTTTAATGACTTATACAAGGCTGATTGTAGAATTATTGGACCACCAGTTGTATTAAACTGTGCACAAAAAGGAGAGGTAAGAAACAATATACATTTGTTATGACTTTTCAAGGTTAAATTTTTATTAATGAATTCTGCAGAAATTCAAATAGAGAATTCCTGTTAATTGTTAAGAGCATACAATATTTCGAATAATAGTGACCATTCTATTGTATGTCTTTCTTATTATAAATTTTAGCAGTGAACATCTAAGACCTTTGAGAGTTAAACAATGTCAATTGTGTGCATATATAAACACATACACATAATCTTACTACCTACAATGTCTTGGAAGAGATAATTTGCTTAAAGTTGGGTTACAGAAATGTATACATATACATAAATTTTTATTTTCCTCCACACAGAACAGAGATCTTTATTTTTATCAGTTATTGCATGATTTAAAATTAGATAAATTATTTTAGCTTTTTGTTTTTAAATACATTTTTTCCCTAATTGGTTTTGTTGCTTTTGACTTTTTTTTTTTGTTGTTGTTGTTTGGGTTGTACTGGGGATTAAACCCAGGGGTGCTTTACCACTAAGCTACATTCCCAGTCCTTTTTTAATTTTTTGTTTTGAGACAGGGTCTCTCTAAGTTTCTGAGGCTCTTTTTGAATTTGTAATCTTCTGTGTCAGCCTTCCAAGACTCTGGAGTTACTTGGATGCTCCATAGTGCCTAGCTGTTTTTGTCTTTCTTATGCTTGCCTTATCACTTAAAATTGCTTTGGTCATTTTGCTTCTATTGTTATAGATGCTAGTAATGACACATGGTAACCTTGAATTCTTTTATAATGGTAGAAGTCAAGTATAGTATTTTTTTTAATCATTCTTTCCCTTTCTGGTATATATGTATATAACCATTGGATAAAATTTTTTACTAAATATCTCCATTTGTAACTTAAAAATTGAAATCATATTTGATTCAGTTGTGTTACATTGATATAATGTTTATTATAAAACGCCTTTGACTTGTTTTTATAACATTTATTGGAAGCATTTACAATGGTGTATGAATGAGTCATACATATATTTCATATGTCAGTACATTTTGGTTAAAAAATTTTAATTATAAACATTTTCTGTTTAATTTGCTGATTATAAAGTATATTTATATATTTTATGCATGTATAGATATTATATGCATGTATGCATATGATGTATGCAATTATAAAGTATATTTAGATATTATATGCATGTATAGATATTATATGCATGTATAGATACATATATATATGTCTATGTATTATATATCAAGTGTGATTTGAGAATCACGGGAAAGTTTTTTATTGTGAAACTTGCAATCTGGATGTTTGCTGTTTTTTTGTGTCATAATGAAAAATGCCAATACATCTTTGGGCTGGGAAAATTGACAAGAGAGGAAATACCTCTAGCTTGAGAAAGATGTCTTCTTTTTACTAAAAAGAAAGCTCACAGATTTAAAACTTTTATCCTTCAGCCTTTGCCATTTTCATGTCGCCCACTGTATTGCACAAGCATGATGAATCTTGTGTTATGCTTTACTGGATTCAGGAAGAAAGAGGAACTAGTAAGTATTATAAAACAAGTTCTGTTTGAAGGAATTTTTTTCCCATTCAAATTAACTTGACTTTTTTCTTTTGGTATCATGATTTTATTTTTAAAAAATTGATGATGAATCTCTATGACTAAATTGGACTTTAAATTTTGGGATGATACAAATTCTTAACCTTAGAAAGAAATGAATATTTTGTCTAGGATGACTGGCATATGAATTATCAAAAAATTTTTGTAATCACCTGATATAAGTATCTTGTTGAATATCATATCTGCTACAATGGTTACATGAAGTTTTTGTTTATACATTACAGGTTTTCATTATACGAGTCTAGCCTTAAAATATTCTTTCTGTACTGCAGAAGTCATAGAAACTTTTTTCTTTGGTTTTCAATATTTTGAATGTTGTAGCTAATGAGTAATGCTGTCATTTTGTGGGAAGAATCTTGATATTACCTGGTAATTTAGGAAAAAAGAACAATACATTTGTTCAGTGTGAAAGCTTCTTAGTTTTGTATCATCTTATGTCTATATGATTTTGCCTGTGTAGTAGGCAAACTAATTTTTTAATCCTTTTGACATCTTTATAAAAATCTTGTATATACCTCATAAGTAGAAAGTAGAAATGCTAAGTGAATTGTAAATAGTTTAAATATTTGTTCAAATTAATCATAGTGTTGCTTAATTTTTCTTTTGAGGTCAGATTGGTTCAAATTAATCATAGTGTTGCTTAATTTTTCTTTTGAGGTCAGATTAGTGACATTGGTTCATCATATGGGTGGAGTTATTCGAAAAGACTTTAATTCAAAAGTTACACATTTGGTGGCAAATTGTACAGAAGGAGAAAAATTCAGGGTATGTATGCTTCATATTTTTGTATATTTTATAGAGAATTATTTTGGGATGGGTTTAAAAATAGCACTTTCCCCTTATTTATTCCTTGCATTATTTATTGAGTTAGCAATTCAGTTTTTACTGTGAGTATACTTAATAAAAGTTATAAATTATAGATGTTTGTATAGATTTTAAGAAGGAAATGAGATTGGAGTTAGGCTTTGAAAAATTAGCAGTTGCAAAGGTTTGTAGATGGATAATGTTGTAGGCAGAGGAATAGTATCAGCGATCATTGGTGATGAGGGGGGTCAAGAACTGTGAGAGCAAATAATTTACTATTTTTTTTTTTATAAGAACAGAGCTCTTTTTTTTTTTATAAAAGGGTCTATGATTTAACTTGTGAAATTTATAAAAGAACAAGAGAAAGTACTTTATTAAGATTAAAATCTTAGTTTAATCTGGATGCACTACTGCACACCTATAATCCCAGAGACTTAGGAGGCTGAGTCAGGAGAATTCCAAGTTTGAGTCCAGCCTCAACAACTTAGTGGGGCTCTAATTAGCAAGATCCTGTCTGAAAATTTAAAAGGCGAGGTATGGCTCAGTGGTAAAGCGCCTCTGGGTTCAATCCCCAGTACAAAAAAGATAAAACCAAAAACATCTTAGTTTAAAATTATAGTTGTTATAGTTGAATATCTTAGCAAGAGTTTCTTATTTGTTTCCTCCTCACCAGAGTATATTTATGATAATTTTTAGGGTAATTTTAAATTTACTGTAAACTTTCTAACTCATATCTAAGGTTTTAGTGACTTAATCAGATGTTTTCTTCTTTAATTTTCTCTTGGTTAGTACTTTCACTGTAGTAAACTAAGAAAAGAGAAGATAAATAGAAATTTATTTTGCATGACTTGGCACAGGCCTATAATCCCAGCAACTTGGGAGACTGAGGCAGGAGGATTACAAGTTTGTGGCCATTCTTAGTTACATGGTGAGACCCTCAGCAACTTATCAAGACTCTGTCTCAGATTAAACATAAAAAGGACTGGTGATGGGGCTGGGATTGTGGCTCAGTGGTAGAATGCTTGCGTAGTATGTGTGAAGCACTGGGTTAGATTCTCAGCACCACATACAAATAAATAAACTAATAAAAACAACTAATAAAAATATTAAAAAAAAAAAAGAACTGGTGAGTGGTGAGTAGCTCAGTGATAGAACACCCTGGGTTCAGTCTCTAGTACCTAAATAAAATAAAAGTGTTTGGACACTGTGGAACTTGTTTTAAAGTTTTTAACTTAAGTTGTATGATTGAATGACCTTTTTTTGGTTAATTTTTCTTTATATTGTGCTACACAGTAGATGATACTAATCTAAAACTGTGCTAAGATGTATGTATTAATTTTTTAATGTACTTAAGACGAAAATTCATTCTAATTAATGTTAATATTTTTAGGTTGCTGTTAGTCTGGGTACTCCAATTATGAAGCCAGATTGGATTTATAAAGCATGGGAAAGGCGGAATGAACAGTAAGTGTTTAGAAATTTAGTAGTACATTTTGTGAATTCTCCATATTTTTTTAAAGATAAATTCATGTGCCAAAAAAAAAAACTAAATTCATAGATAGTATAGAAAAGATGAATTCAGTCTTTGCGTAGCTTTGTGGAAAAAACCAAGATTATAAAAAAATGATAAATCAAAAGACATCTGTAGTATCTTTGGGTTTTACTTTGTGAAACAATTTTAATCATAAACATTCTAAAATTACTAGGTAATAGCTCAATGCATCTCTGTATTTTGATTATTATATTTTGTTTGTGTGGTTATATTTTAATTGATGCTTATGATTTATTACTTTGTTTTGCCAAGCTTTCTAACTTCATAATTTCCTTGCTATAGCAATTCATCACTAAGATTACATGAAATTAGGGAACCCCTAGACTATACCTCAGAGTTCAAATATAGCCAGGTATGGTGGTGCATGCCTGTAATCCAGCAGTTTGGGAGGCTGAGACAGGAACATCACAAGCTTGAGTTTTAACCTCTGGAATTTAGCATGACACTGTCTCAAAATAAAAATCAAAAGGGTTGGGGATGTAGCTCAGTGGTAAAATGCACCTGGGTTCCGTCCCTAGTACTGGGGAAAAAAAAATTCAAGTGCACAGTAAGGCTTTGATTCTTCTTGTAAAGGCAATCGATGGTGACATTTTGTCAGAATTTACTTTCAGGATAACTTCAGGACACTTTATCTCCCCCGTGACTCTCTGGTTGCTATGAATTGAACCCTGGTCTCTTGCATGCTGAGGACACACACTACCACTGAGCTACATTTTTTTTCTTTTAAACTGAAGTTTTATGAACATTTCAGGACAAGTTATAAAATATTTAGATATTACAATTTTTTGTTTGTTTTTAACAGTATTGAGGATTGAACCCAGGGGTGCTTTATCACTGGGCTCCATCCCAGCCCTTTTTCTTTTTTCATTTTGATACAGGGTTTACTATGTTACTCAGGCTGACCTTGAGCTTACTGAGGCTGACCTTGAACTTGTGATCCTCCTGCTTCAACCTCCTGAGTCACTGGGATTATAGGCATGCACCATCCTGCCTGACTAAGATATAAAATGTTTTTAATAGATACATTGTGCTAAGATCTTGAGAATTACTGTCGATTTGTAGATTGACACACCTAACTAATGGAATTGAAGTTAAATTGGTTTTAAAAAAGTATATTTTGTTTTTAGAGATTTCTGTGCAGCAGTTGATGACTTTAGAAATGAATTTAAAGTTCCTCCATTTCAAGATTGCATTTTAAGTTTCCTGGGATTCTCAGATGAAGAGAAAACCAGTATGGAAGAAATGACTGAAATGCAAGGTAAAATTTAGCATAATTTAAAAATGATGTGTATTTTATTCACTAGGTCTGCTTAATCACTTCCTTTTTAAAGATTTAGGTGTACAGATAAGTAGTTTAGCTTATTTATGTTCATATGCATTCCTCTTTAGGAGGTAGCTGTTTACCTGTTGGAGACGAAAGATGCACTCACCTAATAGTTGAAGAGAATACAGTAAAAGAACTTCCATTTGAACCTTCAAAGAAACTCTATGTTGTCAAGCAAGAGGCAAGTAATTCTGGAATGAGATTTTTTTTTTTTTTTTTAAACAACAGTAATAGCTTCTCTGTTAAGGTTTATAAGGTTTTTAAATTAAAATATTTTTTCTTTCATCTAGTGGTTCTGGGGAAGCATTCAAATGGATGCTCGTGCTGGAGAAACTATGTATTTGTATGAAAAGGTATGTTTTGTTCTCTCTTAGGTATTTGTTCTGAGGATTTGATTGTATAAAAATACTTTTCTATGCAGAAGGTTTAGAGAGGATGGTGTAATTGGTATGTACATCACATTTTATGATGTTATTAGTTTTAAAATAAGCAATTTTGTATCAGGCAATATTCTTAGTCTGGGTAGAAACGATTCAATGTAATGGGTATTATTTTAATCTAATATGTCATTCAGTGCTACCATTATGAATAGTAATATTCCTGTGTTTAGAAACTTAGAACCTTAATGGAAAGATGTATTTGTAGACAATTACAATGCAGATTGATGTGTGCTACAATTGCATAATGTATTCTGGGGAGCCTTAGTCTGAGACTCAGGTAGGATTGCAAAGGGCAGATAAATATAGAGCTAGTATAAGAGGCTAACAGATGAGGACATTCAAATTAGAACAGCAAGTGGGAGGGAGAGAGTATGAAATTTTGAGAGTATATTAGAATAGCAGGTAGTTTAATAAAAGAATATAGGAAAGAAGGCCAACAGATAAACCTTGATAGCCAGAGTCAACAAGTTTTGGATATGTTAAGGAGTTTGGATTTTATTCATTAGGATTAGAAGTCATTGAAGATTATTAAGGGAAGAGATGTCATTTAAAAAGATGACTTTAATTGTAGTATATAGACAAGGAAAATCCACCCTTTGTGCTGGATCTTGATGAAAAGTAATGTCATTCACCAAAACTACAACAGACTATGAGAGATTTACTTCAGTTTAGAATTTAATAATTTTGATCAAAATATTAAAGATGAGGTATGGATTATTGTTTCTCTATAAAATCTAAATTGGTACCATATTTTGCTCTTTAGATTCTTGTTCTTAGTGTAAAGTTCCTAACATAAAGTTTTAAAAGTATGCTTTAGATTTAAATACAGAACTCTTAAAATCAAGTGTTATTCAACAAATATTGAAAAGTACTATGTCCAGGCACAGTACTTAATATTTGGGATACAGTGAACAGAATATGAGTGGTCTTTGCCCTTGTGGAGTTTATGGTCTAATGAAGAAGTAGATGGTAAACAGGCTAACAGATGAGTATATAATGGTTATAGTGCTATGAAGAAAAAAAACGAGGTTGCTGGGGTTAGACAATTACTATGCTCTCTTGACCATTATGTTTTATGTAGCTTCTAAATTGCCTAGTAGAGTGTGGGATTACAAAATTATTGTGTAAAATCCGGATTTTGTCAGACTCATAAATACATTTTTCTTTTGTTCCTGTCTCAGTAAAGAACCATGGAAGTAAAATTGAGCTTTTGTGCTTCTGATTTTAGGCCAATACTCCTGAACTCAAGAAATCAGTTTCACTGCTTTCTCTAAGTACCCCAAATAGCAATCGCAAAAGACGTCGTTTAAAAGAGACTCTTGCTCAGCTTTCAAGAGAGACAGACTTGTCACCTTTTCCACCACGAAAGCGTCCATCAGCTGAACATTCCCTTTCTATAGGGTCACTCCTAGATATTTCCAACACACCAGAGTCTAGCATTAACTATGGAGGTAATTCACATTTTTAATAATAATAATAATAATAATAATAATAATTGATTGATTGTGCTGGGGATTGATATCAGGAGCACTTGACCACTGAGTCACATCCCAGCTCTATTTTGTATTTTATTTAGAGACAGGATCTCACTGAGTTACTTAGTGCCTTGCTGTTGCTGAGGCTGGCTTTCAACTCATGAGCCTCCTGAGCTCCTGGGATTATAGGTGTGTGCCACTGTGCCCAGTGGTAATTCACATTTAAAAAAATTTAGGGGAATGAAATAATTGTTAAAACTGTAATTTCCTACTACAGTGAATACAAAAGAATTTGCCTTTAATTACTTTTGCTGTAATTGAGGAGAAAAGACAAATGAAAAGTTAAGCATAAAATGCTTCCAGTGGATGAGTGCATACTACATGCTAAGTGCTTTATGCATTTTGTGTATTTAAATAGGTTTTATTATCCCTATTTTACAGATGACTAAACTGAAGAGAAATTAAGTAACTTGCCACAACTAGTGAGTGACAGAGCTACTTAAAAGGCAAATTCTTTTATTTAAAGAATTTTTTTATTGCTGCATTATGTGTGGGATTCGTTGTTACATATTTGTACATGCACATAACATAATTTTGATTAATTTTATTTTCCAGTATATCCCATTTCCTTTCCCTGCTCTCTACTCTCATCCCCTTTTTCTGTTCTACTGGTCTCCCTTCTATTTTCATGAGATTATCTCCACTTTTTTTCCTTTTTTCCCTTCTACCTTCCACGTGTGAGAGAAACACATACAACCCTGATTTTCTGAGTTTGGCTTATTTCACTTAACATAATGCTCTCAAGCTCCATTGATTTTCCTGTGAATGACATAATTTTGTTGTTCTTTACGTATGACTAAAACTCCATTATGTACATATACCAGATTTTCTTTATCCATTCATCTGCTGACTGATACCTAGGCTGGTTTCATAACTTGGCTATTGTGAATAGTACTGCTGTAAGCATGGGTATACTATGCAATACTATACTATAGCATGGGTATGCTATACTATGTTGATTTTAGTCCTTTTGGAATAATGCCAAAGAATGGTATAACTGAGTCATATGGTAGTTCTATTCCTAGTCTTTTTGTTTGTTTGTTTTAATAGTTGTAGATGGACACAGCACCTTTATTTTATTTATTTATGAGGTGCTGAGGATTGAACCCAGGGCCTCACATGCACAAGGGAAGCACTTTACCACTGAGCTACAACCCCAGCCCCCCATTCCTAGTCTTTTGAGGAACCTCCATATTGATTTCCATAGTGGTTATATTATTTACCCACCAACAGTATGTAAGTGTTCCTTTCCCCCTACATTCTCTCCAATATTTATTATTATTTTTATTTTTGATAACTGCCATTCAAACAGGAACGAGGTGAAATTTCAGTGTAGTTTTGATTTGCATTTCCCTGATTGCTAAAGGTGTTGGACATTTTTTCATTTATTTGCCATTTGTATTCTTTTAAAAAATATCTGTTTAGAGCTGGAAAATGGTAAATGCCTGTAATCCCAGAAACTTGGGAGACTGAGGCAGGAGGGTTACAAATTCGAGGCCAGCCTTGGCAATTTAGTGAGACCCTATCTCAAAATAAAAAATGAAATGGACTAGGAGTTTAACTCAGTGGTAATACCCTTGAGTTCAATCCCCAATTTAAAAAGAAAAGAAAGTATAAGTTTAGTTCATTTGCTTATTTATTGATTGAGTTTTTCTGGTGTTAAGACTTGACTTAATATACTCTGAATATTAATCCTGTCAGAAGTAGCTGGTAAATATTTTCTCCCATTCTAGAGGTTCCCTCTCCATGCTGTTATTTTCTTTGCTGAGCAGAACCTTTTTTATTTGATGCCATGTTATTTATTAAGTCTTTGTATTATTTTCTGAGCTCTGTAGGTCCTATTGAGGAGGCTGTTGCCTGCACCTGTGTGTTGGAATGTTGATCCTATGTTTTCTTCTAGCAGTAGTAAAGTTTCTGGTCTATTTCCTGAGTTGAGTTGACTTTTGTGCTAGATGAGAGGAAGAGGGATCTAGTTTCATTCTTCTACATATGGATTTCCAGTTTTCCCAGTACCATTCATGAAAAAAATTTGTCTTTTTTCCAATGTATGTTTTTGGTGCCTTTATCAAGGATCAGAATACTGTGGGTCTGTCTCTGTCTTCTGTTCCATTGGTCTATGTCTGTTTTTATGTCAGTACCATACAGCTTTAGTTACTACAGCTCTGTAGTATAATTTGAAATTGCTTTGTATTGTAGATTTTTTTTTGGGGGGGGTACCAAAGATTGAACCAAGAAATACTTTACCATTGAGCTACTTTTTTTTTTTGGAGACAAGTTCTGTCGAATTTGCTGGGGGTCTGGCCAAGTTGCTCAGGCTGACCTCCAACTTGCTATCCTCCTGCCTCAGCCCTATGAGATGCAGGGATTACAGGTGTGCACCATTGCACCTGGCCCAACAAGGAATTCTACTGCCTTTTGAGCAGTAGAATAGTTGAATAATTTGTAGTAGGTTGTTCTGAGAAAGTTGGAAGGCAGTTGGGAAATATCCACCCATGAAGTAATCTACTGTGATGACTTGGGTCATGAGACAGGACACTGAATCAGGGTAGGTGGTGCTTGAAAAGTGTGAAGCCCTGGGAGAATACTGTTAGGAGTAATAAGAAGGGAACAGGGGAGATGAAAGTGAAGTATTGATTTAAATGAAAGAAACATTGCTTTGGCATAAATAGGATGTTTATATTTTTTAGGACTATCATGCAGTTTTAAAGAAATCCAGGTTATATTAAGGTAGAAATGTCTAGCAGGCATTTGGAAATGTTGTACCTGTTGCTTGGGAGGAGGATTATGATTAGATATATAGCTGTAATCATAATGGACAAGGGCATGGAGTGGTGAGTGCTGATCATAACAGACTATACTGAAATATACAGTTTAGGAGACAGGAGAAGAAAATGAACCATTAAAGAAATTAATTTAAAAAGAAATAACTGTGGGTAAGTGGCAGAAAGATCAATAGCAGGAAGGGAGCCGGGGGCTAGGAGGAGGGGTGGGGAAGGAGAAGTTCTGGGTCTGGGGACTGAATTAAAACAAAATATATTCCATGCTTTTATAATTATGTCAAAATGGATTCTACTATCATGTATATTAAAAAGAACCAATTTACAAAAAAAGGAAACAGGCACGACAACCACACTAATATACTAGGTACTCAGTTTGTGGATCTCTGCCTGGACACCATATGATTAAATTAGATCAGTGCGTCTCCATTTCCCCACCCCTTGAAGTATCCTGTAATGGCAGAGGCTTATGTGTTTGGTCATTGTAGCCTGAAGTAATGTAAGGAAAGTGGGAAATTTCTTTGAAGTCTATTATCTTTGAAAAGCTTTCAGAGTTCTGTCACACACATGATTTGTTTTCATATAAAAATGTTTAAAAATATTCGTTATTGAGTAAAATTGATATGCTGGACATTATCTTGTTTTCTTCATGTCACATATTCTTTTATGTTACATATTCCTGTTCTAATCAAAACACTTGCCATTAGGAGATTTTCTATATAATATTGAAGTATCCTAAACATTTTGAGAAAATATGTTTTAATCTTGTGTGAATTTTTTTTTCATTTTTCTTTCATCAAATACCTATAAAATATACAAATACATCTTCCCTCCACTCTCTTGAACTGGATGTTTTATACTGAGATACTTTGAACTAACTGTTTTAGTCAGCTTTTTTGCTGCTGTGACTAAAAGGATCTGACTAGCACAATTATAGAGGAAAAGTTTATTTGAGGGCTCACGGTTTTAGAAGTCTTAGTCCATAGAAGGCCAGCTCCATTCCTCAGGGCTCTAGGTGAGGCTGAACATCATGGCAGAAGTGTGGCAGAGGGAAGCAACTCACATTATGATAAGGAAGCAGAGAGACTCCACCTGCCAGATACAAATATATATATACCCCCAAACCATGCCCCAGTTCTCACCTCCTTCAGCCACACCCTAATACTTCAGTTACCACTTGGTTATCAAATTAATTCACTGATTGGATTAAGACTAACAACCCAATCATTTCTCCTATGAACCTTGTATTATCTCACATGTTAGCTTCTGGGGGACTTTTTTTTTTTTTTTTTTATAAATTGGGAATTGAACTTGGGCACTTAACCACTGAACCCTATCCCCAGCTCTTTTTTATATATATTTTAAAATTTTGAGATAGCATCTTGCTAAGTTGCCTAGTGCCTTTCTAAATTGCTGAGGCTGGCTTTGAACTTGTGATCCTCTGCTTTAGCTTCCTGAGTTTCTGGGATTATAGGCATGCGCCTTAACATCTGGCCATCCCAAAGAATTTTTAATTAATTTTTTTTCTATTTTTGTTTTTTTTTTTGAGTGCTTCCTTCATAAGAAGTTTTACACTATTGTGTGATCATAACAATAACAATATTTTTTTCTTTTTCTTTTTTCTTTTTTTTTTTGCCATACTGGGGATTGAACCTAGGGCCTTATGCATCCTAGGAAAGCCTTCTACCACTAAGGTACATTCCCCAGCCAATTTAATTTATTTTTTTATTTCATTATCTCTATTTGTTCTAATTAGTTATATGTGACAGTAGAATGCACTTTGATACATCATACATAGATGGAGTATAATTCTCATTATACTCATTCTTCTGGTTGTACATGATGTAGAATCCCACTGGTCATATAGCTATGTATGTACATAGGGTAGTAATGTTTGATTCATTGTGCATCCTTCCCACCCCCAAACCCCCTCCCCTCCCTCCACCTAATCTAAAGTAACTATTCTTCCCTGGTCCCCCCTTATTGTGAATTAGCATCTGCATATCAGAGAAAACATTTGGCCTTTGTTTTTTGGGGATTGGTTTATTTTGCTTAGCATGATATTTACCGGCAAATGCCATGATTTCATTCTTCTTTAAGGCTAAGTAATATTTCATCAGGCATATATGTATCACATTTTCTTTATCCTTCATCTGTTGAAGGGTACCTAGGTTGGTTCCATAGTTTAGCTATTATGAGTTGAGCTGCTATAAACATCGATATGGCTGCGTCATTGTAATATGCTGATTTTAAGTCCTTTAGGTATAAACCAGGGATGGGATAGCTAGGTCGAATGGTGGTTCCATTTCAAGTTTTCTGAGGAATCTCCTTTCACTTTAATTTTTTAGTTTCACTAGAGACTGAACACAGGGGGCTCTACCATAGATCTATATCCCCAGTCCTTTTTATTTTTTATTTTGAGACAGAATTTTACTAAGTTGCTGGGGCTGGCCTCAATCTTGTGCTCCTCCTACCTTCAGTCTTCCTAGTAGCAGGGATTACAGGCCTATGCTACTGTGCCTGGCATGCCTCCTTTTTCAACCATAAGCATTTTTATATGTTGCTTCCCATTTTATTTTATTATTTTAACTCTATGAAGATTCTTATGCCTTCTAAACAGAATTTCCAAGTGGAATTTTTTTGCCGTATTTGCTTTAACTTTCATTTGGTCAAAATCTCTTCCTACTTACACACACACACACACACACACACACACACACTTTTTTTTTATTGACACGGATGAAAAAATATTAGAAGAGTATTTTCATATTTTGAGAGTAAGTTTTAGATATGATGTGCTTTTAGCTCTCTCTAGATTCATGCCTGTTCCCAAAATATGGGGGTTATTTCTTAAATGACCACATTATAATTATTGTAATGAGAAAATTAACTTTGATACCATGAACTACACTATAGACTCAAATTTCTGAAGTTGTCCCACTAATATTTTGAGAGCTTTGTTTGGAGGTTCCAGCAGGAGAGCACAGCTACTCCTATACCTTTGACTCAAGATGGGTCCTCCTCTATTGGGAAGGTTGTCCTCTTTGACTGAGTGTGCAACTTCCAGAGGGATACCTGTGGAGCAGTGAGGGAGGAAGGGAATACTCGCCTAGCCAGTCAGATCAGCCACATTAACACTTGCGATAACTGGGGTGACAGATGTCACATCCAGATCTCCCTTACATCCTATCCCACTAATATCTGTTCTTTTAAGCAATACAAAACATTACAGTTCATTTTGTTGATTTAGGATCTAATGCAGTATCAAAGTTTAGTGTCTTTAGTTTTCTCTAATCTGGAACAGGTTCTTGGTTTTCTTTGTATTTAATGACCTTGACATTTTTGGAAGAGTATATGCCATTTATTAGTAGAATGTCTGTCAAGTTGGAATGAGTGATATATTTTACCATTATATTTTTCTGGCCTTATGACGAAATTTTACTTTAATGAAAATATATATGGTGTTGGTATATTAATAAAAGCAGCACCTTCTCCCCTTTTGGTTAAATCCACAAAATGTTTGGTACTTAGATCTGGCTTCCATTAAATCTTTCTTCTTTTGTAACTTTCAGAAACACCGAAGTCTTGTAAGTCTTCTAAAAATTCCACTCCCATTCCTTCAAAGCAGTCAGCCAGGTGGCAAGTTGCAAAAGAGCTCTATCAAACTGAAAGTAATTATGTAAATATTTTGGCAACAATTATTCAAGTAAGTATGAGTTTGGTTGTAAAATGATTGCCAGTGTTCCTAGTGCTACATAATCTAGAAGAGTATTTTCTTACTTTTATATTTTTGTGTTTTGTTTTTTGTTAAAAATACTGTTTCTTACAAAAATTATATGTGCATATAATTTGAACACAGATATTAAAAATGAAAATGTGTGATAAAACTGCTACTAGGGGATGTCATTACTCGTCCAGAAACTGTACCATTTTTAGTAATGACCTTAAAGAAAGACCCAGAACCTTAGTTGGTGGTCTTAGAGAGGATAATGTTGATTTGGAACTATGTAGGTTTTGGTTGTCAACTAAAACAAGAGAGATACTCCAAAGAATAATGATATTTATTTGGGAATAACAGTGTATTTTTGGGAATATGTAGGTTGTAGTATTCAAAGAGGTTGAGGCAAGGCAAATTTTTTTTGTGTGTGGTGCTGGGGATTGAACCCAGGGTCTTGTGCATGCAAGGCAAGCACTCTACCAACTGAGCTATATCCCTAGCCCAAGGCAAGGGAAAGGTTTTAAAGATGAAAAATGCAGAGGATTATGTGAAATATTTTGAAATAATAATGCTTGTTCCTGATGGTTAATGAGAGTAGTCAGTTCAAGTTTGAACAAATAGTTGCTGGTCAAATGTCCTTGTGAAATACTTTTTGTATAACATTGTGGTGACCTCTTGGAAATTTTTGTTTTTGGCCATCTTTTGATTTTTTACTATCATGCAATTATGCCCAAGAACCCTTCCTTTTTAACCTCCTGGCTTTATTTAGTTTCCTTTGGTTAGAATTGACACAAGGGACTCCATTGTGATTCTGACAACTTTGACATATCTTCCACATTGTCAAGACACTGCATTTATATTTGGAAATGGTGCAAATTTTTTTTTGAACATATGTGATTTAAATTATTGCTTTATTTAATATATATGTGAAAAATATTGTCTAAACAGTAGCAATGAATCATAATAATATTAATATAAGTAATTTTCTTAGTAATCATTTCATGTGACACATGAAATATGCAGTAGTTATTCTTAAGTAAAGGTGAACTTGTTGCTTACATATGTGCTTGTGTATGTGTGTGTGTGTGTGTGTGTGTGTGTGTGTATTTTTATTTTATTTATTTTTTTCCTGGCACTGGGGACTGAACTCAGGCCCTTGCACATGGTAGGTAAGAGCTCTACCACTGAGCTGTATCCCCAGCCCTGCTTACTAATATTAAAATGTACTATGAAATTATTTCTGAAAAAAAAAATTTAATGAATCCTTATAGAATAAGATTAAAGAAGATATTATTATAAACTGACATTCAGTGCTCTGAAAGACATAATAATAGAACATCATTTTAGCAACTGTAAAGAAAAGGAATAATAGTGGGGCATGGTGGCATATGCCTGTAATCCCAGTGACTTGGGAATCTGAAGCAGGAAGATCACAAGTTTACTACCAGCCTCAGCAACTTAGTGAGCCCTAAGCAACTTAGTGAGACCCTATCTCTAAATAAAAAATAAAAAGGGTTGGGGATATGGTTCAGTAATTGAGCATCCCTGGGTTCAATCACTGGTAGTGAAAAAAGACAAGTAATAAATTTGTTTTAGGCAGCAAAGGAGATAATTTTACATACTGTCAAGAAAATGAAGTTAAGGCCACCAGACTTATTGAGTAGACAATAATAGGGATTTTTTTGATTTGAATTTAGTTTTTAACAGAATTTGTTTCCTTAAGGCAAACTTTTTTTTTTTTAAGAGTAAGAATTGTTTATTGCATTGATTTACATACCAAGGTGGTTGCCCCCTAGGCAGAATAGCAAGGAAATCAAGGGATGAACAGTATATATAAGGTTTGGGGGCTAGAAATGAACACATTCATAGCTGGGCACAGTGGTGCATACCTGTAACCCCAACAATTTGGGAGGCTGATGCAGGAGGATCACAAGTTAGAGGACAGTCTCAGGTGTTACGGAATGCACGAGATTTACAAACCACCATGAATATTGAACCAAATTGAAAGGGAAAAAGGTTTTTTTTTTTTTAAATAAATAATACTAAACACTATTTATTGACAGATACCAGATTGTATGATAAGAAATTTACTTTTGTTAACTGTCATCTTCAAAATAATCTTTTTTTTTTTAATTTATTTTTCTTGTAAACAAATGGGATACATGTTTCTGTTTGAAGGCAAACTTTTACATTGTTGGTGGGATTGTAAATTAGCACAACCACTATGGAAATAAGTATGGAATGGAACCACCACATGACCTAGTTATATCATTTTTCAGTATTTATCCTAAGAAATAAAAGCCAGCATATGTGCATTGATGCGTGCATACCCATGTTTATAGCAGCACAGTTCACAATAGCCAAACTGTGGAACCAACTTAGGTGTCCATCAGCAGATGAATGGATAAAGAAAACGTGGTATGTATATGCACAGTTCAGCCATAAGAAACATGAGATTATGTCATTTGCAGGAAAATGGATGGAACTTGAGAACATTATGTTAATGAAATAATCAAACTCAGAAGGTCATATGTTTTCTCTCGTGGAAGTTATAGAGGAAAAAGGAAAAAAACAGTGGGGAGGATCTCATGAAAATCAAAGGGAGATCAGTGAAATAGAGGAAAGGGACCAGGGATGGGGAGGAGAGAAGGGAAAGGGGAAATACTGGGGAATAGTATTGACCAAATTGTATTATTTTACTGTGTGCATCTATGAATATGTGATAACAGATTCCACTATTAATGTACAATTGTAATGCACCCATGAAAAAATGAGGAAAAACCCCTGACTCCTTCAGATCTAATCTGATGGCCTTTAGTTGCTTGTACCTTTGGTAAAATGCATGAATAAAAAATGAAAACTCTCTTCTTGATCATAGAGAAGTTTGTTTTTTGTTTAGTAGTATTTAGTTAAGGTTTTATGAGGCCTTTTTCTGTTTAAACTTTTTATTCTTAAGTCAGCTTTGCTCTTCTTTCTCAAGGGAATCATCATAGATGAGCTTCTTGTATTTATAGTGTATAGTGTAAGTATTTATAGTGAAACAAAATGTGGTTGAGTTATAGAAAATTTCTTTAGCATATACTATTCACATAATTTGGTAGCCATTATTACCTTGAAATGTAAATCCTTTCAGGCCGTGGTAAAGGCACTGAAATTTCAGAATTCTAATTTTCCTATCAATTAAATAAATTCACTAAGACTCCTTTTTAAAAATCCCGTGAAATTATTAGACTGGACACAAGTTTCATACTACTTTGCTTAGTATAAACTCATCTAAGGTTTTATTTAAACCTAAATTCATGATGATATTCTCTCTAAACTTTGTTTTAGGAGTGTTTTCTTTTGTGGAATTATATTTGGAATAAATTAGTTTCAGCATAGCTATTCAAACTAAATTAATATCCAGAAAATCTATATAATCCTTGGTTGACTACATAACCTATTGCACCAGGTGTTAAAGAGGATTTCTCTTTTAAAGGAAGTTAGAATGAAAGACAAGATAGAACCTAATTGTTACCATGTAGAAGGTTATGAATATCATAAAGATTATAAATATCATAAGGGAGGTTTAGTTTTGCTATTAGATTTGTAGGATGAGAGTTTTACTACTCTTCCAGCTTAGGGAAGGTGATAGTCTTGAATTACATCAGAAAAGCAACATAAAGAAGGTAACAATTAAAGTAAATATTAAACTACAATTATGATTGGTACATGCAAACAGTATGGGTAGGAAGTCAGTTTGAGATTGGGTAAACAGCCCAGATGATGGAAAAGATTTATCATTCAAGGCAGGGTAGCTCATGGATACAGAAAAAATTGAGATAAGATGGTCTTTGTCAGATTTGAGACGATCTTTGAATAGTGTGTTCATCCACAAGCTGTAGGAAAATTTATAATGTAAAGGGGAATAATAATGTCATCTGACTTACATTTCAGAAAGATAACTTGGTTCATGTTGAAGAAGATTTTGAAGAGAA